>NC_055988.1:158281541-158584518 GCF_018446385.1 Zingiber officinale | reverse complement strand
TGGACTGCCGAAGGGCATTGGAAGAAGCTCAGTAACGCCGGAGGACCACCGCCGAGCGTTGCTGATAGGAATCGGAGCTCAGATTTGGAAGAACACCTCCAAATCTGAGGTGAACAGAGGTATCGCAGAAGTGGAGATTGCGTCGGAGAGAACACCCGCCTACGACACCAGATGATCGGGAAGGGCTGATGTAGGGATTATCCACCGAGGTTGAAGCTTGAGAGGATGATCGGAGAAAGGAAAGGGGTCGAAATCCGAAGAAATGTCGCCGGGACGAAGCTGCTGTGCGTGGAGAGATCGACCAAGCAGAAGAACACTGTAGCTTCTGTTTTCAATCTGTTCCAGATCTGAACCGACGGCTGGGATCAATTTGGAGCTAAATCAACGGTGAAAGTTCGCCTAAAATCCGATCCGAAGGTACTGATCTTGATCTAGGGTCTGGATCTACTCTCCCTTAGGTTGGATCGACCAGATCATCACTGGATGGCCCAGATCTGCCCTGTCTTCAATGTACGGTCCAGATTAATTCGGCTGGATCAATGGCTAGATGAACTCAGATCTGGATCAAAACTTCTGGATCTTCATCAATGGCTTAGATCGGCTCCCCATTAAGTTGGATCGGCCAGATCTTCAACGGATGGTCCAGATCTGTCCTATTCTTGATGAACGGCCCATAATGCTCAATGGCTAGATCTTCTCGTTTGAACTCCGATTTGAGCCCAATTTCGGTCCAAATAGATCCAAATCTAAGATTCTTTGATGCCTACAAAATAAGAATCAAATATTAGCATCAAATAACACCAAAAATAATATAATTTGTAATTAAGTCCAAAATCTATGCAATGCACAAAAATGTAATGTAACCATGATTTAAACTATGAAACCAACATCAAAACCATGCATAAATGAGTCAAAATAATGCAGTAAAATCATGGTTATCAGGCGCCCGGAGCAGCCCGGGGCGCCTGGAACCCTTCCGGGCGCCCGGACCCAGTATTTTCACCAGATCGAGTCAAAACTCGATCTGAACATTGGGGGATAAAATTTGTCCCCCCTAGGGCGCTCGGAACCCTTCCAGGCGCCCCGACCAAGGCTATAAATATAGTCTTGGTCCAGAAGCTTTCAATCTACTCAGAAATTTACATTCCAAATACTTGTGCGCCTCTGTTCTAGTTTAGCTTCTGTCTTTTGTGCTTTCACTGCTGTAAGAGGCTTCTCCGCCTGAAGGAGATATTTTAGTGTGCATTCATTCCTTGGATTAACAACCTCCTTGGTTGTAACCAAGTCAAGTTGTGAGCCTCTTCTTTCTGCTTTTTATTTACTGCTAATTTACTTTATGCAAGTGTTCTGTTGAAAGTTCGAGAAGGGTCTTTTCTGTTTATTTTTTTTAGGCTATTCAACCCCCCTTCTAGCTGGCCCAACGGTCCTACAGTCTATACCGGAGATTCGCTGTTCCTTTCGTGGTCTGGCTGGATATTATCGGAGATTAGTTGAGGGTTTATTCAGCATTATGCCGTTGACTGGACTGTCTAGGAATGGTATGAAACTTTCTTGGCTAGATGCTTGCGAGATCAGTTTAGATAGCTGCACCTATCTTAGCGGTACTTTCTAGTGTAGACGGATTTGCACTCTACACAGATGTATCGTATTTGGGGTTTGGTGTAGTTCTGATGTAGCATGAGCAGAGTAGTCTCGTATTAGTAGTTAGAATTCTCGTGTAATGAGAATGAGATTCTTTATTGCAATGGGAGATTATGGGTGTGTTCTCGAGTCACTTCTTGTCCGGGAGGAGTTACTGCAAGAAACACATTAATCTGGATTTGCGATATATTTGGGTGGCGTATGATGTATGGAGACTTGGAGCATTCTTATTGGTGGAACGATATGAAGGAAAGACATCGTGGATTTAGTAGCTTGAGGTCTAGTATGTCAGCAAGAGAAGGCTGAACATCAGATGTTAGTAGGATTGTCTCCGTTGATTTGGATACTAGAGTGGAGTTGGGAGTATGTTTTGACGGACTTTGTTGAGGGATTATCCAGGACATGGAGAGGATATGATGGTGTGGGTAATCATTGTTGGGAGACGACTTGCTCCCTAGCTATTAATTTGTAGGATAGATTCTTTTGGATTGAGTAGTAGGATTATACTCTAGAGGGATTACCGGACTGGATGATGTATCTCTAAGTATTATTTTGGATGGATATTAGTGATTTCATGTCATGGTTTTGATTATGGTTACAGCAGACTTTGGATTAGGAGTTTCACTTTAGTATAGATTTTCATCTCAGACTGATGGATAGTTTGAGCGCTCTATACAGGTGTTGGAGGATTTATTGATAGTGGATTTTGGATTTTAGAGGTGTTTGATTTTTCCGTAATTGGGTAGATTGCAGAGTGGGGGTAGCGGAAGTAGGGTGGACTCATAACCCACAGAGTCATTCTTTATGATTGGAGATTTGTTCATCATACTTGGATAGAGTGGTATGCGAGTATGTTGCTTGGAAGTTATCATTGGATGAAGATCCCTGAGTTGACCAGTAAATTTGGGGACCAAATTTTTATTAGTGGGGGAGAATGTAAGATATCGGAAAATTAAAATAGATAGGGTTATTTGGGAAATAGCCTTATAGAATTTTTTCGGAATTTTTAGAAATTTTTCGGGATTTAAACGGAGTTCATATGATTCGTTTTGAGGGGATGAACCGGTGGAGCTAATTGGAGACCTGTTTGGAAATATCCATTTAAGTGGAAGTTGATTTGGAAATGGACTTAGGCTTTAATGAATCTAACCTAGGTTTTATATTTTTTTTTATTTCTTTTCCTTTTCTCCTCCCCGAATTCGCCCGAACTCTCCCCCTTTCCCCGATCTCCTCTCCCGAGCTCTCTCGCACGACTTCGTTTCCCCGACGCCGATGCCACAAGGGAGATGATCGCGTCGATCGCCAGTCATTCTTCTCCCAGATCGCTGCCCTTTTTCGTGAGTGATCTTCGGCTGGAAGGGGGGAGAACCCGAGCCCTCTCTCGATCTCCCCTGTTCTGTGCCCTAGCTTCATTTTGTCGCCGCCGGCCATAAGCACCAGGTGCTCGCCAAGAGTCAACGATAGAGGTAGGTTTCCTTGGCTGATTCCCGATTCTTGGTTTTGGTTGGTCGTCGTTTCTCCCGATTGATCGAGGTTGAAGCAGCTTGACCTCGTCGTCACCTCTTTCCTGATCGCAGTGGAGATTATCCAATGCCGAGGTCCGTGCCCTACTCATCAACCTTTGTTCCTCCTTGCCGTGGGTCGAATAGCCATTGCGTCTTCACTGTCGCTCCATCATCTGGTCGCTGCGAGCACAGGCGTTGTTGCCCCTTTGATGGTGTCAGTTCTAGTCGTCGGCATTCCTTCTCTGCCCCGGCTCACTGCCATCGTAGCATCTTGATTTCCTCTGAGAGGGATCACGGATATTGTTCAGGGGTAAGTCTTTCTTAGTATGGATTAGTATGGTTTTGATTTCATATTTTGTTTGGGGATGTGAAGATTTGATGATTGAGTTATTGGATCAGCCGGCAGTAGCTTCGCTGTAGCAAGTTTCTCCGGCTGTGGGTTAACAACAGTGCCATCAGATTTGGATAAATCATAGAGGTAATTTCCTATATGAATTGGATTCGATTTTAGTTGTGGAATAATTATGATTTGTGATATAGGGTGTAAATTGGAAGACTATGGGATATTCTAGCTCTGGCCACAATTTTCTTGCTGTGGGTGCTCTATCGGTGAGTTAACAGCAAGTACACGGATATAGGTGAGTTTTTAAGTCAATTTTATAGCTACTTTGGATTGGATTAGTTGACGATTAATGGGTGGTTGATCGATTGATGATGAATTATGTGAGTTGGATTCAAGATGTGTTGATTGAGGATTATTGGAATTATTGAATAATGTTGGATAGAATTGGATTATTGATTAAGGGGATTAATTTAAGATAATCATTAATTAGGATTAATTAATGATGGATTGATTAGGGTTTACCCTAAATAGATTGAGGATTTTATTTAGCTATTTACTTCGTATGTAATTAGCTAAATATATTATGTGATGACAAGACTTTGATTCGAGGCGAGCGTCTCGACGTGGATTGGTTTATCTGATACGGTTGACAGATAAAGGCGGGTATTTCTTCCTTGGCCTCTATGTAGATTTTCTTGTACTTAGTGCATGGTTATTATTGGATGAATTAGGCTGTTTTATCTTATATCATGATCGATTGCTGTTTTTCCTGCATGATACTTATGCTTGATCCTTGTGATGTTCTATTTAATTCATATACAGTCTACACTCTTGATATCTACTCTGTTGTGATTACACGTGTAGAGTATGTCTGGCAGGGATTATCGAGTTGTTGGTATTACCATGCTGATTGGGTATATGATGCAGACTGTACATAGGTGGGGATGTGTTATAGGAGTCATCTTGTTGACCGTGCATTTACATGTGGTGTGTACATACGTATTTGTCATGTACTTTTGGAGGAGTTGTGTTGATTGTATGTTTGGGGTATATACACATGTCTGTCGTGTTTTTATTGGAGGATACATGTTGATTGTACTTATCTTTTGTGTACATGTGTCTGGTGGGATTATTGGAGATTTTTGGTTGATTATACATGTATAGTGTGTACATATGTTTGGTGGGATACGTGGAGGTATCATGACGATTATACTCTTGTTGGAGGTATTTATGAGGTTTGGAGTTGTTGCATGGATGATGATTATATATATATATATATATATATATATATATATATATATATATATATATATATATATATATATATATATATATATATATATATATATCATGTTCATCATTCATTGCATTTGATGACCATTATCTCCCTTGTGGTTGAGAGAGTCATAAGTTGGTTTGGGAATAGCACTGCACACTCGGCCACTCATGGGTAGTGATAGCTGGAGCAGTTGCTGCTAGTCCTGTCGTGCCACCCGGTCACGAGGTTTTTGTGAGATCCGGCGTTGTGAGCAGTCAGGGACTCTGATACTATGTAGCTAGATAGTTACTAGTGGACTGTCCGCCTCGACCACTATATAGTGGGCTGGAGGGTAGTACAGTCGTCACAGACCCAAGCCTCTCGGCCATACAGGGGTCGTGGTGTCTGGAGAGGTGGCGGGGGTGACCATGGAGCATGCATGCACTTTTGCATATGATGCGCGGTGCATCTGGGGGGATATATCTGCATACATGCCTATTAGATACTAGTTGCATGTGATTGTGATTTGTTACATTTGTTTGAGATATGATTGTTGCATATGGTTGTCATACTACATACATGTCATTTATTTTACATGTATATGCAGTCGTATTTATATTGCACAGGTGTCACGGGTATATCTGTTGCAAATCCGGTGAGTTTACTGATCATTATATCATGTGTCGATTCCAGATTGGGTATGTATCTGTCATTATGTTAGTTGTGGTTTGTACAGTTTATATGTCAGGCTATTATGTCATATATGTTTAGGTGCATTGATTATGATAGTATGATCATGTTCTTTATTTCCCTACTGAGACTGTATATTTGTGATCTCCATGTTTGTTTATGGACCATGCACTATCTTTTCTATTACCCGCTGAGTTACCTATACTCACCACCGCATGTATACATTTATGTTTTCAGGTAGCTTGTAGATGGTCGGTGTCGCTCGGAGTATCCTGTCTTCCGGGTCCTACGTCACATCCGAAGATCGTGCTTGTTTTCTTTTGTATATTCTTTTCTTATTTTTGGCATTGTATTTGTGTATAGTCATGTGGCTATCTTATGGTTTGGTGTTGTATTTGTGTTTAAGCCGTGTCGGCATGCATTGTATTTATTTGTGTTGTGTGGGCTTTTCTTCATTTTTTTGCTGTGTTTTAGTACAGCCGTGTGGGCTGTTTTATATATAACTGCGTGGTTGTGATTGTTTCATTCCAGCCGAGTGGGCTGTGATTATAACTGCGTGGTTGTATACATATATATTCCAGCCGCATGTGGCTGATGTATTTTGTTTGTAGTGATGCTTCATATTGTCACCGGTACTGGGGAGGTGCTACCGGATTTTTGTCTGGCAGAGACTCCTTTGGGGGCGTGACAATTTCATTTTTGAATTCTCTAAACTTTTCAAAGGCTCTAGACTTGTGTTTCATTAGATATACATACTTATAACGAGAGTGATCATCGGTGAAAGTAATGAATTAGCTATAATCTCCTAGTGTGTGAGTTGGCATTGGTCCACACACATTGGTATGTATGAGCCCAAGTAACTTATCAACTTGTTCACCCTTTTCAGAAAAATATAACTTTGTCATCTTGCCTTTTAAATAAGAATCACATGTATCAAATGTATCTAATTCAAATTATTTAAGAACTGTAATCTTTTTTAATTCGAACATGCGTTTCTTACTTATATGGCCAAGACAATAATGTCACAAGTAAGAAGTTAATTGATTATCTATTTAAGTACGTTTATTGCTCATTTCGATATTGAATATGTCACCAGGTATATCTAATGCGTAGATGTCATTGTATAAAGTTCTAGTGTCATAAAGAACATCATTCAAAGTTATTTAACAACAATTATTACTAAAAGTCAAATAGAAATCTTTTCTATTTAAGTAAGGAATAGAAACAATGTTCTTTATTAATACAGGAACAAAATAACAATTATTTAGTTCTAAAATAAGTCCACTAGGAAGCTTTAACAAGTATGTTCCGATGGTGACTGCAGCAACCTTTACTCCATTCCTAACTCGTAGACTTGATTCTCCCTTGATGAGTCTTTTGCTATTCCTTAGCCCCTGTATGTCATTACATATATGTGAACCACACCTAATATCCAATATCCAAGTGTATGAGAAAATAACATGACAATCAATAATGAAAATACCTGAAGAGAATAGGAGTATCATATGCCTTATTCTTCTTCATAGATTCAAGATAAATCTGGTAGTTTCTTCACTAGTATCCCATCTTGTCACAATAATGGCATGGACCCTTTTGTGTTGGTTCTATTGTATTGTCCTTTTTGCTCTTCCCCTGAGCCTAATATTTTGGCATTCTCTTAGAAACTTTCTTGGAGGAGTCTACTAACATTACAGTTTTGTGTTCACTTTTAATAGAAGGCTCCACAGTCTTGAGCATATTAATCATCTCGAGGATGGTCGATTCCAAATAGTTCATCCGATAGTTCATCACAAATTATGAATGACTTTTAGGCAAACTATGTAGAATTAAATCAATACTTAACTTATGATCTATCACAAAATCAAGTGATGTTAAACGCTCTATGTAGTCGTTCATCTTAGTACAAATTGTACTGCAGTCAAACCCTCCAGCATCTTTAAGTAAAAAAGAAGCCTGGAGACCTCGAACCTTTCGAATCTAGCTTTCTCATCAAACAACTCACAAAGATGATAGACAATATCATAAGCATCCAAATGCTTATGTTATTTTTGTAGTTCAGGAGTCATACTGGCTAGCATGATGTAACTTGTAAATATAGAACCATCCTTATATTTTTGATGGGCTAACAATTGATCCATAGTTGCATTAGCATCAAGACTTGTGGAAAGAGGATCATTAAGGACATAAGCTAGCTTCTCAAATTTGAGAACAATTCTCAAACTTTGAAATCAATCCAAGAACTTCGGCTCAGTCAATTTGTTCGAGTTCAAAACTGAACGCAAATTAATAGAAGTCATAATTAAATGATTAAACTAAAAATATAAAAATGAGAATGTATTAAAAACATGGTTTTATTTATGTAAATAATTTACATATAATAAAAGCTCGCTTATTTATCAAATTCAAATACCCTTATTTTGAATTCGAGAGATCGTAGGTTTTCTCCAAGTGGATTAATATCCACCATATATAAGAATAATCTTAACTTTTGCCAACAAGTCATTCTTAGCTATAACGGTAGGTAACAAATTTATTGATTACATATCACTTATATGCAACTATCACATTATGCTAACAACTAATTAATTTTCATATAAACATCGGGTTATTAACATATTAACAAGTATACATTAAATGTATATTACTCAACTTTTTCTCTATCCACATTGATTATAGTTTTGGCACAACAAATCAATGCTTCAAGTTTAAAACCAACTCGTTAATCATGAGATTATATCTCCATAGTTTGAATATATTTAATTTCAAGTTGAGCTTGATTTTGGCTAACAACTCAAACAAGAACGTAAACTCTAGTTCTTACCATATTAACGGAAAGTGTATGCTTTAATATTGTGTGAGGAATTTGGCCTCATCTACATTATGTAAATATTCTATCTACATGACATTATACACATGGCATAAATGATGACATGACACATTACACGCATGACATAGATTATGACATAATATATTGTACGCATGACATGACACAACACCCATACGGTAAGATCTAATCACATCACACACAAGGCAAAATCTAATCATGTCATAATTAATGCATCTTTCTTAACAAGCATGAGTGTAAAGAAAGATCCAGTTACCATTAGGTAGTAGCTTTCACTTGGTTAGTCAAATTAAGTTTTAAGTTACTAATGGCAATCTATAATGCATCTTTTTTTAAGTTTTAGAGTCCTAGAGTCCAAGCATGAGTGTAAAAAAAATCAACACAAACATCTTTCTTAACAAAATATCTAACCTTTAGCTACTAGCTGTTTACCATTAGGTAGTAACTTTCACTTGGTTAGTCAAATTAAGTAAATGATCCAGTTAGTTTGACTAAGCATGGATAACTTAACTTAATTAATTTGACGTGGTATTTATTGTCCAGACTTATATTGATGCACAGACATAAACACAGTACCCTATGCATCTCACACCATTTTAAGTGTTTTTTAAATACAAGCAAGGTAAACCTAGTGTGCTTGTGAGATGCTCTAGCTGAGACCTGGGTAACATGTTTTCTAGGGAGTAATATCTAGGCTAAGTCCAATTTTTTAAAAATCTAATAAAATTGGAATTTTAAAAATATTTTTCCTAGAATTTTAAAACAAAAAATATATAACTTTTGAAATAGTAAAGAGGAATATTTTAAAAGTAAACTCTATTATATTAAACACATCCCTATTTGTCTTCTAAGTGTACTAAACTCAAGTTCAGGTAAGGGTTTTGTGAAAATATCAGCTAGGTTTGATTTGGACTCAACATACTTAAGTACAATGTCACCATTGGCTACATGATCCCTTACAAAGTGATGTTTCACTTCTATGTGTTTAGTCCTTGAGGGTTGGATTGGATTTTTGGTTAAGTTAATTGAACTTATATTATCAATTAAATTTTTTATACTTTTATATTCTAACTGATAGTCTTTTAAGGTATGCATCATCCAAAATAGTTGAGATGCACATTCCCCCATGGTTATGTACTCTGCTTCAGTAATAGATAAAGCAACACAGTGTTGCTTTCTGCTTGACCAACTTACTAGGCACTAACATAGAAATTGACAGATTTCATTTGTACTTTTTCTATCTAGTTTGCACCCGGCATAATCTGAGCCAGAATAACCAACTAGGTTAAAAGTGCTAGTCCTAGGGTACCAAAGTCCTATATTTAGGGTTACCTTAATATATCTAAGTATTCTTTTAACATTTGTTAGGTGTGATTCTTTTGCACAAGATTGATACCTTGCACACATACCTACTGCAAATAGAATATCAGGTCGACTTGCAGTTAGATATAGTAGACTCCCTATTGTACTTCGATAATATTTTAAGTCTACTGGTTTTCCTTCTAAATCAGAATCAATTTTAATATTAGTTGTCATTGGGATATTTATATTTTTAGAATTTTCCATGCCAAACTTTTTAATTAATTCCTTAGCATATCTTGTTTGAAAAATATATATTTCTTCTTTGGTTTGTTTAATTTGTAAACCTAAGAAAAAGTTAAGTTCTCCTACTAAGCTCATTTCAAATTCACTTTCCATTAATTTAGTAAAATCTTTTTAAAACGTAATGTTGGTTGAGCCAAAAATTACATCATCTACGTAAATTTGGGCTATAAAGATATCTTTTTTTTTTAAAGATTTTTACAAATAAGTTTGATCTATTTGACCTTGTTTAAACTCCTTAGATATTAGATAAGTTGATAGGCATTCATATCACAAAACACCGGGCATTCATATGATAGGCATTCATATCCTAAAAGGCTAGCAGCAAACCAAAGAAGGAAACCAACATTCATATCTTAAAGAAGTCTAGCACAAAACACCGGGGAGTTAAGATCATCTCACTTGGTTACCAGGATTCATAAACTCTAATACTTAAGCCTGGAGGTTTAGAGTTCGAATCCTGGGGAGGCAAAAATCCACTGACCAGGGGTGGAAAGTCCTAGTGAGTAACGACACGGCCAAGGGTCGTCGATCGACGACATTAGAGGTCGCCAAATGAGCCGACGACATAAGAGTCAACGGTCGACGACATGAAAGGTCGCCAAATGGGCCAAGAGGGTCGGGTCGTTACAATAAAAGGCACCTTTTTATTGTAACGACCCGACCCTTTGGCCTCTTGGGCAGCTCTTGTGGCGGCCCAACTAGTGGCTCTTATGTCGTCGGCCCATTTGGCAACCTCTCATGTCGTCGACCGACGACCCTTTGGCCGTGCCATTACTCACTAGGACTTTCCACCCCTGGCAGTGGATTTTTTGCCTCCCCCGGGATTCGAACTCTAAACCTCCAGGCTTAAGTATTAGAGTTTATGAATGTTGGTAACCAAGTGAGATGATTGTAACGCCCGAAAATTCTCAAAATAATTATTAGAAATATCCTGGTATTTTTCTAGAATTTTAGGATATTTTTACAATATTTTTAGAGTAGCGGAAGTAGCAAAATAAATAGAATCGTGAATAGCCTAAGCGGGAATTGAACCCGAGACCTATTGGGACCTACGACTTAAGGTTAACCAAGTGAACCCAGCAGGGCCGTGCTGAGAGAAGAGAGAGTCAATTATATTTATGTTAGAGTTGGGTCGAATTACCCACTTAATATAAATAGGGAAGGGATTAAGTGAGGTTTTATTTGGATCGGGATTTCTTTCTCCCTCAACCCTCACCGCCGAACCTCTCTCTCCCGCACCCTCTCTTCACGCCAAAGCCAAGGAAAGGCTAGGGTTTCATCCCTAGGGTCATAAGGGCTCCTTCCTGCAACAACTCCGACCCGAGGACGCTCCCCTCCGCGAGAGGAACGCATAGACACGAGAGGATGGTCGAAAGGATCATCTTCTCCGAAAATCTAGCGATTAGAATCGTAAGAAAATTAGAGTAGGAGGTAAGATACCCCTCACCTGCAGTATAAGTAGCTTCCGTATGAATTTTTATGCTTCAGTTTAGTAGTATGTAGATTTTCGACACAAAGGATATGAATTAGTGCATACCGAGTGTTCGATTAAATTATTAGCACGGTTAAAATACAACTTAAGCATTTTACTAGCTTAGCTAAATGTAATAGAAGCATTCATTCAGTATGTTTAGCTTTAGTACAGCTTATATGGGACTACGGTCCATGGGTGGGCTCCCACAGTCGCCTCTAGGTTCAGATAACCTAGCTCTAGGTTCAGATAACCTAGAAATAGCAATATAAGAAGAATTCAGCTATAATCAGTATTTTATTTTAGCAGTGGCACTGTACTGGATTAGATATCCATTGGGTTGGGCTCCCATAGTCGCCCCTAGGTTCAGATAACCTAGTAACCTTACTAAATTCGGGACTTGCAAACCCGGGTCTAGTTAGGGATGCGCGCATAGTATGTACAGATGTCGGGCCCATCAGCAGTATGATTATTATTTTAATCTATTTATGGTAAATAGTTTTCAAAACTCACAAATCAGTTGTGTATACAGTTTAAATTCAGTTCTAGTTTAGTTTTAGTTTCAGCTCAGTTCATGATTCAGCTTAGTTTCCATTATTGATACATATGATAGCTCTATGATTAGTTTTGGTTTCTATGTTGTATGATACCATGCCATGCTCTCACCTGTTCAGCATGTATTTCAAATAGCATGTTTTCAAATCATAAATTGCATCGTATGCATGTTTTGTGAGGTAGATGGTTTCTTACTAAGCGAAAGCTTACAGATACTTCCTTTCCTTATACTACAGATAAAGGTAAAGGAAAGATGGACTAGCGGAGGCTGGAGGTTAATGCGATAAAGATGTGTGTGGATGGAACCTGGAATAAAGACCTTGGAAGAACTAGAACATTTAAGAACTTAGTGTTTCTTATCATGTTACTCTTTGCTTACTCAGTATCTAAATGCATGGAATTATAGAAAATATGCTTAGATTGCTAGTAACCATGTTTAGAATGTTAGTTGTTTGATATTAGAATGTTCTCCAGTTATTTTAGAACTCTTGTAGGCGAGTTTGGCATGAATCAATGCTGAAATCAGAGCCTTGCTGCTAAATCAGAAACCCCAATCGATCAGTGGATCGATTGGGAGCCCTCAATCGATCAGTGGATCGATTGGGAGCCTGGTTCCGCGAATAGTAAGCTTCTGGATCGATCAGCCGATCGATCCAGTCGCATTCTGTCGCATACAGTAAGCTTCTGGATCGATCAGCCGATCGATCCAGTCGCATTCTATTACGAACAGAGAGTTTGGGGAAATCGCTCCCGCGAACAGAGAGCGCTGGAATCGATCATTGACCAGTCTGGATCGATCAGCCGATCGATCCAGAATACTACCCCGAGCACAGTAGCCATCTGGATCGATCCAACAGCTTGCAATCGATCGAGTTCAATCTGGATCTATTGGGAAGTGGGGTTTCGACCAAGAGACCTTGTAGTTCAGCTCCTTGACCATAGAGGATGTAGGGTATGCCATGAATACCTTAGATTGCATCCCTTAGCACATGTAGGACCAAGAACTTGTATTAGCTTAGCAAAGTTTTAAATTGGTACAGCTTTCCGCACCTAGACTTAGTAATGGTCATGGATATAGCTTAGCACATCATAATGTGACGGTCCGGCCTTACAGCCTAGCCAGTAGAAGGCGGGTGATTACAGAGTGGTATCAGAGCAAGTTCCATACTTCCTTCACACACATCAGCATTGAACCTGCAGCTTCCAAGTAAGAACACCTCTCCTCTTGCTTATGTTTTCTTACTGTCATGTTTATAGATAGCTAAAGCATGTTGATATATGATAATGTTTAACATGGTTGATTATAGTAATTAGTTAAATGTGATAGTATTAGTTATGTATGTCCTCTCTTCCTTTAGAAATGGCAAGAGGATGCCAGCTAGAAGGGCACCAGCTACTGAGCCCCAGCACGAAAGTGCGCTCAAGGCCTCCCAAACCTTACAAGATTAGTGGCTCGATTCTGAAGCGAGCGAACAGAGAGATAGCCACCTTAAAGGCTAATCACCATAATACTCCCACTCCCGGAACCAAACATAGCAACCCCAAGAGTTATAGAGGTTCCACCATCCAAGACCTCTCAAAGACATGGAGGCAAAGAGAGAAGCCTATCTGATCCAGTGGCAGAGAGTCAAGCCCGAGAACTTCTCAGGCACCAGTGAACCATGGGAAGTTCAAGCCTGTTTCAAAACACGGGAGAGCACGATGGAGCTTCTGGACTGGCCAGAACACGAGAATGTGAAGTGCGCCTCATTCTGCCTAACAGGAGACGCACGTATGTGGTGGGAGAGAATTAGAGCGAAGCGCCCAGTAAACCAGATGACATGGGCTGACCTCGAGAAAGAATTCTTCGAGGAGTTCTTTCACATGCGGGTCACAAACCGCCACTACGACGAGTTCACTGAGTTTCACCAGGGCAACCTTTCAGTGGAGGAAGCCGTGAAGAAATTCAACAGATTGGCTCGTCTATGCCCTGAACTAGTCAGCACAGAAAAAGAACGAGTTTGGTTGATGCTCAAGATACTGAGGCCGGAAATAGCGATGAACGTGGCTGGCGACGTTCATAGGCCGCAAACCACCGAAGAACTAGTCAGCAGTGCTCTGACCACCGAGCACTACCAGAACAATATCAAGCAGCAGAAGCAAGTCCTCTCAGAGTCCAAAGGACAAGGAGGTTCAGGTACTCAGAAACAACAGAGCCACAGCTCTAACTGGAAAGGGAACTCCAGCAGCAAGCGCAAACCCGGGGAGTTACCCGAAAGGAGGACCATCTAGTAAACAACCTAGTTATCCCAAATGTGCTACTTGTGGGAAATTCCACCCTGGAATTTATCGTAAGGGCACACGAGGATGCTTTGAATGTGGACAGGAAGGGCATATGGCTAAGCAGTGCCCAAACAAGACAATTCTTCCTCAACCACAGCCGATTCAATACGGAGGCCAGCCAACACAGCTACATCAGATGCAGGCTGTTCTAGATGGTCCACACATCAGCCAGGGCAGATTAGAGGCCCCTCCAGCTACGACCAATGCGAGGATCTACTCACTCACCAGAGAGGACGTAGCAAATGCCTCGACAGTTGTTACAGGTCAGATCAGTATTTTACAGCAAAGTACAACTGTCTTATTTGATACTGGGGCAACCAATTCTTATATATCCAGGGCATTTACCGAAAAGTTAGCGATACCTCCAGAGGTACTCAGTAGCCAATTTTTGACGACGCTACCTTCCGGAGAAATTATGGCATCCACGCACTGGCTCCGAGCAATGCCAGTTATTATAACAGACAGAGAACTCTTTTGTGATCTGATAGTGCTAGATATGACTGATTATGATGTCATCTTTGGAATGGACTTCCTGATCAGATACGGTGCCTCTATAGAGTGCCGGAAACAGAAAGTCGTATTCCAACCGGAAGCAGAAGTACAGTTCGAGTACATCGGAGAACCAAAGAGAAAGGAGTTTCTCTCAGCTCTAAAAGCACAGAAATTAATGGATTCAGGATGTACGGGATTCCTAGCACAAGTAGTCAATACCAGTCAGGACAAGGACCAACAGCTAGCAGAGGTCCGAGTCGTATGTGACTACCCAGCAGTCTTCCCTGAGGAGTTACCAGGTCTAGCACTCGACAGGGAGATTGAATTTGAGATAGAACTCATTCCCGGTACAAATCCTATCTCTAAGGCACCCTACCGCATGGCTCCAGCAGAACTGAAGGAACTTTATGAGCAACTACAGGAGCTGCTTGACAAGGGCTTCATACGTCCTAGTCACTCACCATGGGGAGCGCCTATATTGTTCGTGAAGAAGAAGGATGGGAGCATGCGCCTGTGTATAGATTACAGAGCACTGAACCAAGTCACGATTAAGAACAGGTATCCTCTTCCCAGAATAGATGACCTGTTCGATCAGCTAAAGGGAGCAGCAGTGTTCTCTAAGATAGACCTCAGGTCAGGTTATCATCAGGTGAAAGTTAAAGAAAGGGATATACCCAAGACAGCATTCAGGACTAGATACGGACATTACGAGTTCGTAGTCATGCCCTTTGGCGTGACAAATGCTCCAGCTACTTTCATGGACCCCATGAACAGAGTATTCAGGGACTACCTAGATAGATTTGTTATTGTATTTATCGATGACATTCTTATCTATTCAGGAACTCAGGAAGAACACGCAGAGCACCTGAAAATAGTATTGCAGACTCTTCAGCAGAACCAGCTGTACGCCAAATTCATGAAATGTGAATTTTGGTTAGATCAGGTGTCCTTCCTGGGTCACATCATCTCAAGGGATGGTATCATGGTAGACCCTAGTAAAATAGAAGCTGTGAGTAACTGGAAAAGACCCAAGAACGCCAGTGAGATCAGAAGCTTTTTGGGACTAGCAGGTTATTACAGAAAGTTCGTAGAAGATTTCTCCAGGATAGCCTCCCCACTGACAGCTCTCACCAGGAAGAACAGAAAATTTCAGTGGATAGAGGACTGCGAGAACAGCTTCAGTGAGCTGAAGAGGAGATTAACCAGTGCTCCCATTTTGACTCTACCAGAAAACACTGACAGCTTTGATATTTATAGTGACGCCTCTAAATTGGGACTAGGACCAGTACTGATGCAAAATGGTAAGGTGATCGCCTATGCCTCCAGACAACTCAAGGAATATGAGAAGAATTACCCTACTCATGACCTTGAGCTTGCAGTAGTAGTGTTCGCTCTCAAAATTTGGAGACACTACTTGTATGGAGCTCAGTGTAGAGTGTATACAGATCATCAGAGTTTGAAGTACTTCTTCACTCAGAAGGATTTGAATATGCGACAGCGCAGATGGCTTGAGCTGGTCAAAGATTATGACATAGACATCCTCTACCGTCCAGGAAAAGCCAATAAGGTGGCAGACGCACTTAGCAGGAAGTCCAGCGCCACCTTACTACCCCTAGCAGCCATGTCACCGCCCCTACAGAAAGAGATCACAAATTTTGGTCTCGAACTCATAGTGGGACAGCTCTCTACTATGACATTAGCATCTACCCTGCTTGGTGACATCCAGACAGCTCAGGAACAGGATCCTGAAATTCAGAAAATTAAGCAAGGGTTAGCAGAATCAGAAAGTAGAGAATTCAGAGTATCTGTTAGTGGGGTATTATACTTCGGTGACAGACTCTGTGTTCTAGACCAGGAGGAACTAAAGAGGAAGATTTTAGATGAGGCTCACAGGACTCCTTATGCGATGCATCCAGGTTCCACCAAGATGTACCAGGATCTAAAGAAACGATTTTGGTGGGCCGGGATGAAAAGAGACATCGCTAGATATGTTAGCACCTGTCTGACCTGCCAGAGGGTCAAGGCAGAACACCAGAGACTAGGAGGAGTTCTGCAGCCTATCCAGATCCCAGAATGGAAGTGGGAAGATATTTCCATGGATTTCATAGTGGGATTACCCAGAACCACGAATGGTTTTGACGCCATTTGGGTAATAGTCGACAGATTGACTAAATCAGCCCACTTATTAGCTATCAGGATATCCTACTCCATGGAGCAGTTAGCTCAGTTGTATCTCAAGGAGATCGTCAGACTGCATAGAGTCCCACGAACCATCATTTCAGATAGAGACAGTAGGTTCACGTCACACTTCTGTGAGTGTGTACAGTCAGCATTGGGCACTAAGTTAAAATTCAGCACAGTCTTCCATCCTCAGACAGATGGTCAGACGGAGCGAGTAAATCAGGTACTCAAAGATATGCTCCGAGCATGTGCCCTAGACTTTAAGGGAAGTTGGTGCAAATATCTGAGTTTAGCAGAATTTGCATACAACAATAGCTATCAGGCCACTATCGGTATAGCACCTTACGAGGCTCTCTATGGGCGGAGGTGTAGATCTCCAATCTGCTGGTATGAGAGTGGTGAACAGAAGGAACTAGAACTCCAGACAGATCTAGTAGCAGACACCACAGCAGCTATATAGCAGATCTGCCAGAGGATAGAGACAGCTCAGAGCCGCCAGAAAAGCTATGCTGATACACGGCGCAGACCCTTAGAGTTTTCAGCTGGGGATTTAGTGTTCCTCAGAGTAGCTCCCATTAAGGGAGTAATGCGTTTTGGGAAGAAGGGCAAATTGAGTCCCAGATATGTGGGACCATACCTTATCACTAGAAGAGTTGGCAAGGTAGCATATGAGCTAGAGCTACCACAGGAGATGTCAGCCATCCATAATATATTTCATGTCTCTATGCTGAAGATTGAGCCCCAGTCAGTACCAGTCCGTGAAGACCTCAGCTATGATAGTCAGCCTATTCAGATAATAGACCGAGCAGTTAAGAAATTACGGAACAAGGAGGTACCATTAGTAAAAGTCATTTGGCAAAATCACACAGCAGAAGAGGCAACTTGGGAGACAGAAGCTAGTATGAGGCAGAAGTACCCAGACTTATTCTAAGTTCGAGGACGAACTTTTTATAAGGTATGGGGGATTGTAACACCCGAAAATTCTCAAAATAATTATTAGAAATATCCTGGTATTTTTCTGGAATTTTAGGATATTTTTACAATATTTTTAGAGTAGCGGAAGTAGCAAAAATAAATAGAATCGTGAATAGCCTAAGCGGGAATTGAACCCGAGACCTATTGGGACCTACGACTTAAGGTTAACCAAGTGAACCCAGCAGGGCCGTGCTGAGAGAAGAGAGAGTCAATTATATTTATGTTAGAGTTGGGCCGAATTACCCACTTAATATAAATAGGGAAGGGATTAAGTGAGGTTTTATTTGGATCGGGATTTCTTTCTCCCTCAACCCTCACCGCCGAACCTCTCTCTCCCGCACCCTCTCTTCACGCCAAAGCCAAGGAAAGGCTAGGGTTTCATCCCTAGGGTCATAAGGGCTCCTTCCTGCAACAACTCCGACCCGAGGACGCTCCCCTCCGCGAGAGGAACGCATAGACACGAGAGGATCGTCGAAAGGATCATCTTCTCCGGAAATCTAGCGATTAGAATCGTAAGAAAATTAGAGTAGGAGGTAAGATACCCCTCACCTGCAGTATAAGTAGCTTCCGTATGAATTTTTATGCTTCAGTTTAGTAGTATGTAGATTTTCGGCACAAAGGATGTGAATTAGTGCATACCGAGTGTTCGATTAAATTATTAGCACGGTTAAAATGCAACTTAAGCATTTTACTAGCTTAGCTAAATGCAATAGAAGCATTCATTCAGTATGTTTAGCTTTAGTACAGCTTATATGAGACTACGGTCCATGGGTGGGCTCTCACAGTCGCCTCTAGGTTCAGATAACCTAGCTCTAGGTTCAGATAACCTAGAAATAGCAATATAAGAAGAATTCAGCTATAATCAGTATTTTATTTTAGCAGTGGCACTGTACTGGATTAGATATCCATTGGGTTGGGCTCCCATAGTCGCCCCTAGGTTCAGATAACCTAGTAACCTTACTAAATTCGGGACTTGCAAACCCGGGTCTAGTTAGGGATGCGAGCATAGCACGTACAGATGTCGGGTCCATCAACAGCATGATTATTATTTTAATCTATTTATGGTAAATAGTTTTCAAAACTCATAAATCAGTTGTGTATACAATTTAAATTCAGTTCTAATTTAGTTTTAGTTTCAGCTTAGTTCATGATTCAGCTTAGTTTCCATTATTGATACATATGATAGCTCTATGATTAGTTTTGGTTTCTATGTTGTATGATACCATGCCATGCTCTCACCTGTTCAGCATGTATTTCAAATAGCATGTTTTCAAATTATAAATTGCATCGTATGCATGTTTTGTGAGGTAGATGGTTTCTTACTAAGTGAAAGCTTACAGATACTTCCTTTCCTTATACTGCAGATAAAGGTAAAGGAAAGATGGACTAGCGGAGGCTGGAGGTTAATGCGATAAAGATGTGTGTGGATGGAACCTGGAATAAAGACCTTGGAAGAACTAGAACATTTAAGAACTTAGTATTTCTTATCATGTTACTCTTTGCTTACTCAGTATCTAAATGCATGGAATTATAGAAAATATGCTTAGATTACTAGTAACCTTGTTTAGAATGTTAGTTGTTTGATATTAGAATGTTCTCCAGTTATTTTAGAACTCTTGTAGGCGAGTTTGGCACGAATCAGTGCTGAAATCAGAGCCTTGCTGCGAAATCAGAAACCCCAATCGATCAGTGGATCGATTGGGAGCCCTCAATCGATTAGTGGATCGATTGGGAGCCTGGTTCCGCGAACAGTAAGCTTCTGGATCAATCAGCCGATCGATCCAGTCGTATTCTGTCGTATACAGTAAGCTTCTGGATCGATCAGCCGATAGATCCAGTCGCATTCTGTTGCGAACAGAGAGTTTGGGGAAATCGCTCCCGCAAACAGAGAGCGCTGGAATCGATCACTGGATCGATTGACCAGTCTGGATCGATCAGCCGATCGATCCAGAATACTACCCCGAGCACAGTAGCCATCTAAATCGATCCATGGATCGATCCAACAGCTTGCAATCGATCGAGTTCAATCTGGATCAATTGGGAAGTGGGGTTTCGACCAAGAGACCTTATAGTTCAGCTCCTTGACCATAGAGGATGTAGGGTATGCCATGAATACCTTAGATTGCATCCCTTAGCACATGTAGGACCAAGAACTTGTATTAGCTTAGCAAAGTTTTAAATTGGTACAGCTTTCCACACCTAGACTTAGTAATGGTCATGGATATAGCTTAGCACAGCATAATGTGACGGTCCGGCCTTACAGCCTAGCCAGTAGAAGGCGGGTCGTTACATGTTCTTTTTCTTAATTCCATTAAGTGTAATTTCAAGATTTTTAACATTTTTAATTAAACACTCAGATTTTAAAAATGTGACTAAGTACCCAGAGTCACATAACTGATTAATGCTAAGTAAGTTAAAATTCAATTTATCAACCAATAAAACTTTTCGAATATAAAAATCGAAACTTAGTTTGATATTACCTATTCTGATTACCTTAAGTGTTCCATCGTTGCCAAATGCAACTGACCCTAGATTTTTGAATTTTATCTTGGTGAACTTCAATCGGTCTCTAGTCACTGGAGCATCCACTATCCAACATCTATTGGTCAAAATCGTTATGTTCCTACACATAAAATATTGATTTAGATCCCATTTTAAAGGATTGTAAGATAGATTGGATTGGGTTCAACTCCTTATTTTCCATCTCATCCAATCTAGGTTTTCAAATATGTTATTCCTATGTGTGACTGTGAGATGGTTAATGACTGTGAGATGATTAATTGAGTTATTAGAATTATTAAGTTAAGTTATGAATTGGTTAAATTGATTAGATTTAATAAATTAATATGATTTATTAATTTATTTGAATAAGATTTATTAATTTATTTATTAATTAAAATTTACTCATTGATTAATTTATTAATATTAATTAATTAAGACTTATTAATTGATTTATTAAGTAATTAAGATTTATTAATTTATTTAATAATTAAGATGATAATTAAGATTTATTAATTGATCTATTAAGTTAAGATTTATTAATTTATTTAGTAATTAAGAAGATACCTAAGATTTATTAATTGATCTATTAAGTAATTAAGATTTGTTAATTTATTTAGTAATTAAGATGATATCTAAGATTTAGTAATTAAGATGATAATTAAAATTTATTAATTGATCTATTAAATAATTAAGATTTATTCTTTGATTAATTAAGATTTATTCTAAATTTTACCTAAGTTCATCTCACCCTTTTCTAAATTATCAATCAGGGAACCTTATAGGATTTTGTGAGATGGTTAATTTTATCTTTAGTTTAGATTATCATCTAAGGATTGATTTACATTTGAGTTACACTCAAGTTTTACAATCAGTCAATTAAATATTCATTTCAAATATTGACTTCTAGGCTGTGGCAAGGCATTAGGCCTTCTTGAGTATAGGATCATCCTCCACTTCTAGACAAAATCTTTCAAAGAAATTAGATATTTAATTTCCTTTCTGAACCCCTTAGGTCTAATTAGTCAAGTGTGAATCATGCCTAGATCCTTATCTAACATAGTCTAAGCATGTATAATAAAAGCAGTAAAGCAAGCATCAAACAAATATATTTATCAATAAAGATGGTCTTTCTATTGACTCCCCCTGGATCATAGCCTTGATAGGGTCTATCAAGGTAGTGGATTTGATTCTTGGGAATCCAATATTGACCAAGTCTAAATTGATTAACCAAGTTTGACTTGGGGACCCATACTTGGACTATTTTTCTATTAGTTCTATTTATAAGTGATAAGTATGATTTGTATTTTTGATTAGCCTTAAATCTAAGTCCGGATCGGTTATAGACTGCTCTTTATTTTCCAAGAATCAGATCAAGATTCTTGGAACCCAAGGTGAATCATTCTAACGTGTCCTTAAGTTCTTTAACTTGAGTTTTCAAATTGGAATTTTCTTCCTTAAGTTGTTGGACTTGAGTTAAATTTCAATTTTGAACTGGCTCAGTCAAAGGACTTAGTTTAGTCTCCTCCTTAAGTATTGTTACCTCCTTTTGAAGTGACTTGACTCGGAGGTTGGATTTGGCTAACTTACACATGAGATAATTAACTAAATTATGCAATTTATTTATCTGAGAAGTTCTTACAGTGGGGTTAGGCCTTTCAGAAACGGATACAGATCCGTGGCTTCTCTCGGATTCTGTTTCCAACTCGCTCTCGATTTTTGATTCGTCGACTTGTTCCTGGGTTGTAAGTGCAAGGAAGCTCGTTTGTTCGAGCTCTTCGTCAGAGTCTTCTGAAGAAGACTCATCCTATGTCGTCTGCAGTGCTTTCTTCTTCCTTTGCTTCTTTGTTTCCTTTTGGTTCGGACAGTTGACTTTGATGTGTCCCTTCTTGTTGCAGCCGTAGCAGGTTACTTCGGACTTCACTTTTGGATTTGATTGCACCGTGTTGGACTGAATCACTTTCTTGATGTACTTCTTGGTGAATCCTTTCTTCTTCTTGTAGAGCTTTCGTACAAAGTTGACGAGTTTGGCTTCTATCTCGTCGTTGTCATCTTTTGAGTCCAGTTCATCTTCGGACTTGGGTTCAATCTGATACTTCTTTCTAGTCCCCTTTGTCTTGCTTGTACCTGCATGCAACTAGCGCAATACCTTTCTCGGTCGGAGTAGTATTAGTCTGCTCATGTAACTCAAATTCAGAGAATAATTCATCTAATTTGATTAACGACAAATCCTTAGACACTTTGTAAGCATCTACCATGGATGCCCACAAGGTGTTCCTCGAAAATGCATTTAATGCATACCTGATGACGTCGCGATTTTCCACCTTTTGTCCGATCGCGTGGAGTCCGTTCAGTAGATCTTGTATGCGAGCATGAAGCTGGCTCGCTAACTCACCTTCCTGCATTTTTATATTATATAATTTATTCAAAATTAAATCACATTTACTTACTTTTGTATCAGAAGTTCCCTCGTGCAGCTCGATCAGCTTCTCCCATAGTTCTTTCGCGCTTGAGAATGGGTCGACCCGGTTCAGCTCTTCTTTAGTCAAGCCACATTGAAGGGTGCAGGTTGCTTTGGTGTCGGCCTCGATTTTCTTCATCAAGATGGTGTCCCAGTTCACGCATGATACTGGCTTTCCAGCGCCGTCGAGTGAAAGTTCGAGACCAGTTTGGATGATTATCCACATCTTAACTTGCGTCTTGAGGTGGTACTCCATTCCGCTCTTCCAGTGGCCAAAATCCTCACCAGAGAAGAGGGGAGGGGCGTGCAGTGTTATTTCCTTCTTGGTGTGCCATTTAAAAATCTAGCACGACAGAAAAACGAGAAAACTTATTCCAAGACTTATTCTTGGATTAGTAGTGCGGGATAATGAATTTAATAGGTAAGCTCGAGTAGTGTTGCACTAGCTTTGAGAGAGGTGAATTCTAAATTGCGATAAAATGATTGGAATAAGGCAATTGTACTAATTCTGATTAAATAAAATAAAAGAATTAATACCATAAAAATTTGCTTGAATGGTGATTTCACCGATTCGAAGCGACCCCACTCTGATACCAATTATAGGATCGAAAAGCACTAGGGGGTGAATAGCGCTCATGGCTAATTTGTTCGTTTCGAGTAAACTCAAAGTAAATACGCAGCAGAAATAAGAGAGAGACAAACAAAATACAAACACCAAGTGTTTACTTGGTTCGGAGCCTGTGGCGACTCCTACTCCAAGGCCTGTGCGTGTGAGTGCTTTCGATGGGCAATCACTATAAGCTTGAGAAATCTTTACAAGATTAATTACAAGTATTGAACTTAAAAAGATTATACCGACAATAAAGATTATGGAAGTAGTCGTCGATTGTCAGAACAGTAGCTGAGCGTCGTTGAGTCATTTCGACGTAGAGCGCAACTTCGAAGATTGCTTGTAGAATTGTTGTTCGAAGTAGCTGGTCGAGACCCCTTTTTATAGCAGCTTCAAGCCCAATCCAGATCCCCTAATCTTCGGGATCAAGCCTTGACTCGACCTGGATCGGTCGAACGATCCCCTGGTTTGGTCGATCGAGTTGCTGAACTTGCCCGACCTTCTTTCCAAATGCAGCCTCTCTGGATAGCGCTTGCGTCTGGTAGATCGATCCCTCTGTTCGGTCGACCGATAAGCCGATGGTCTCTGCCTCATCTAATCCGATCAACTCGCTTGACCAGGTCTCTGTCTATCTTCGGTTCGGTCGACCGATCCCTCTAGTCAACCCTTCACCGAGAGCTGGATTCTGATCCTTTGTGTACTGGGGTTCGGTTGATCGATCAAGATTATGTCTGACCCTGCAGAACTATTAGTTTCCTACAAAACAGAGTTAAATAATATGAAACAAATAAGTTGACAGCCTTCAGACTGTCGGGTTCTGACTTCAAATTTCCTCCGGAAACCTTAGGTCGAACAGACGCCTACTGTTCCTTCACCGAGGAACGCATCCTCACCTACTCCTCTCAGGAGAGATCACCTGTTGCCAGATTGATCCTCTAGACCAACTAGACTTTTGTTCAGTGTCTGAAGCTTCCGGTCTTCATGCTGGACGTTCACTCCACGACCAGTCCAGACTTCCACCTGGTTTGCGACACCAGGATTTCAACTTAGAGTCCCCGACACTAGGATTTTTGTCCCAAACTCTCGGCCCGCCAAGACTTTCCGCCTTAGGGTTACCTCCCCCTATGATCTAAGGTTACCTCCCCCTAGGACCTAGGGTTACCACCCCCTAGGGTTGCCCACCTGCCTAACCGCAGTTAGGACTTTTTCCTAAGAACATTTAGGACTTTCCTACAATCTCATTCAAACTCGTTAGACCACAAATAACCTTAACTTTGAATCCTTTGTCATTATCAAAACTTAGGTTCGATCGTCTGATGTTTCCCGCACCAACAATGACTTGTTGTTGAACTTTGATATGTTACATGATTTGTAGTTATGGATATGATATGTATGACTTGTAGTTATGAATATGATAATTTCACGTTGAACTTCATTTTGTATGACTTCTTTGAATATTAATTATATGATGTGTTGAAAATGTTAATTATAGGATGTGTTGGATGTTAATTGTATAGAATGTGTTTTGGATGTTAATTGTATGATGTGTTGATTGGATTTGATGATATGATATGTATACATGATAAATGGACAAATAGAGTGGTTATGTTAAAAAGTTGAGTTATGCGAAGAATTTTGCGATGAATATATTTTTCGTCGCAAAATTATCGTAATATCATTGCAACAAATCAAGATTCGTCCTAGATCTTGGATGAATTTTTTTGTCATAGATAGACGACGAATTATTTTTCAATACAAAAAATATTGCATATTTGCAAAGAAGCCGTGTGAATTTATGAAAAAGAAAATCCTTTTCCGACAGCTTCTTTCTGCAAAAAAAAACATGTGCATTTTTGCATAATTTTCGTCACATATTTGTAAATTTATGACGAAAACAGATTTTCTTTCTCATGAATTCGCTTCGCTTCTTTGCAAATATGCAATGCTTTTGTGATGAAAAATAATTCGTCATCGATCTATGATGAAAATATATTTTCATCGCAAATTTGAGATCATGAAATTTGAGACAAATTAGTTTTCGTCGTAGATTTGCAACGAATTCTGAGATGAAAAAAATTCATCACAAAATTTGAGATGAATTTTTATAATTTTTTCATAAAATTTGATGATGGTAGATTGGCGATGAAAATATTTTTGTTGCAACTTTCATCGCAAAATTTGTCACAAATTTATTGTTCTTTTTGTAGTGGGTTGATGGTGCTATGGTTTGAAGGGAGTGCTAAATTCATGGAGGCCTTCACTGCTTACTTCAGAGCCATTGTTGGTGTGACAGTAAAGAGAAATTCGCCTCTGAAATGAATGGTTCATTGGTCTCATAAGGGGTAACATGATATTGCCATCATTAAGATTGACTTGAGAAGCTCAATTGGTTGTCCCTTTTCTCCTGGATTGGTTCACTTCATTGGATGGAGTTGCTAGCTCAGAGCTATTTTCACGAATCTCTATATATGAATCTTTTTGAAGCTAGAAGAGGGGCTTATACAAGGAGCTTCTACATATCACAATGATGAAGAGAATCCATTAGTTAATCAGTTGACTGGATCTTGCTCCCTGTCGGTTGCATATTTTCGATACTGTCACTTCATCTTTAAATATGAACAAACAAATTCTGATACGATATGGTGCATAAATGGCAAAAACTTGTCTGAGTTGTGGGGGTGATAGAGTTGCATCCAATCTGCAAGAATTATTTCTGCGATTTGAAGGGAATCTGGACACTAACCCTAAGCAGCAAACATGACATTTCAAAATATAGAGTTTGCAGCTGTTACTTGCCCATGACCTTGCTACTCAAGAGCTCAATCTTTCCTAATCATATAATGACATATCCACCCACAACAGTTTCCCTCTTGTACACCAGTGCATGTGCCGTGGCCTGCATGATCAAACAAAGCTGTCAAAATATCATTCTGAACAGAAATCATATTAGTTTCCTCCATCCTCTGAACATGAAGCCCACCCAGAAGAAAAGGAATGAGGTACATTTCTAAGATTGTACTGCCACCTTCAGTTCTGACCCTCAAATGTACTTTAGATTTGTACTTTGAGAACTGAGAGCTATCAGCCCAGTGCTTGCCACCTCTCAATCTAAAAGCAAGCATGATTATTTATGTAGTTCTATTTAATTAAAGGTCACATTGAACTGATTCTTCATCCGCATCCACTGAATGAAGTTGAGCTTAGCGAATTGCGCCAATCAGTCTTATTTGGTTTAATAGCATGCCTAATGTTCTTCCGTTTCTATAGAGTTCACGAAAATTACTGTCAAGTTTGGCCATACATTAATGTCGGAAAAGAAAGGCAGTCTGATGTACGAAACTCCTGCTATACAGGATTCCAGGGAAGGATTTATTGTACACAGTCTTATCCTACTTTTTGCAAAAGACTGTTTTCAAGATTCGAACCCGTGACCTTTTAATCACAGTTCTAAGAGTACTGAACTTTAGTCCATATTAAAAGTTTTTAAGACAACATAACTTGTTTATATTAATCATAACCATAGATATTATGAATTTGTATATGAGTAGGTTGTGTAAATCTATGATCCGAAGTGTATTAAATTTAGTTGACTTATATGTGAGCATGAGTTACTCGCTTTGTGTGTTGAACTGGTCGAAGTAAAAATTGCTCAAGTAGCTCAACTAGTGTTTTGCTCCTTGGATTAATTTTTTTTTGTTTACCTCAAGTATGAAACAAACACATTAATAGTTGACATGTAACGACCTAGCTATTAATTGCCAATAAAATGGTTGAGTAATAGCCATTAATTGACAGGATTAATGACTATCAAGGTTCTGATGTTGTGTAAAGAAATATAAAATTTTATTTGTATCCCGTAATAATTTTTTTAAAAAAAGATTGTTAGTCTCCATCCAGCAAGTGGCAAACAGTTACAAATTTTCAGTCTAAATTTCCTTAATGGTTTCTTTTAAGTTATAGATTTCATATGTTTGGTATTTATTCAATGAGCTACTCATGTTAATGCTCTGTTTACTCCAAATTAATATGGATTGAAAAAGAAAAAAAAAAATATGTGAAAAAAATCCTTAAGCTAGAAAAGAACAAAACAAAAGAAAGAAGAGAAAAAACATAAAGAGAAGAAAATTTTATTCCACTCAATTTTATGTAAAATAATATTAGTTTTTTTTTATTAGTTCCGCTGATTTTTTTACTATTGCTAAACAAAATAAAGTATTTGGATTTCAGTATAATTTATCTTTTCTCTCACTAGCAGCTCAAGTTAAACAGGCATAAAAGCAAAGTGGACCTTGAGGATAAGGACTTTTCAGACTTCTCCATATTATATATTATATATAATTGGGCTCTTTTGCACTTTGCAAAGTAAAACAATTCTCTGTGCATCACTTCCCATGTAATTATTACCTGAAATACACTCCATGCCCACCCACTTTGCTCGACAGCATCTTTACTCCATGATAACACATGCTCAGCAATTTAAATTAACCCTAGCTTGCAATCTTTGATGATAAAATGTGATCGTAGTATATATATGGGGAGTAATTCAAATGCTATATAAACTGCTTCAAGGTTCCTGTTAGAGAAGATAGAAAGTTGAAACTTAGAAGTTAGAAAGCGCCAGTTAGTTTGTAGGATCATGTCTTGTTGCAACGTGAGAGGTGGAAGGCAGTACTACTCAATTATTTCCATTGTTCTACTCTTGTTGGCCTTCGTATCACCATTGAAGTGTTTAGCTAAAAGGCATGACCTTGAGCTTGATCTTCCTATCAGTTCTTACAAGCCGCATTCCAAAACCTTTAATGTCTTTCTTTATGGTGCTACTGGAGATGGAACCACTGACGATTCAAAGGTAAGAATGTACCTTTGTTCTCTTTTGGTTTGTTCAAGCCTGCCATTCTTTGATTGATAGACAATTGAGTAATTCCCTAACTTGTTAAGCTAACCAAGCCTCATGTGTTTTAAGTGCAGGCCTTTAAAGCAGCATGGAAAGCTGCTTGCTTGGTCCCTAGAGCAACAGTTGAGATACCTTCAGGCTTTACATTTCTTGCTAAACCGATCACACTTGAGGGTCCATGCATGCCTCAACTTATTCTCCAGGTCTTCCTCTTCATTTCCTCCCAAGTAAACAACAATGACCTACTCTTGCAGATATTTGAATAAACCTGTAATCTTCAGATAGATGGGACTCTTGTAGCCCCTCCTGCTGTGGCAAAATCCAAGCGTTTACAATGGATCAACATAAAATGGCTTCATGACTTCACCTTACAAGGAAGTGGCAGTGTAGATGGTCAGGGTTTTGTCCTGTGGAATAGCTCTGAAATCCACCACATTGAGGTCGAGGAAACAAACTTAGGCTTCTTTAAGTGTGTGTGTGTGTGTATGTTTAATGGTGCCATTATATGTGACTGAAAATTTCAATTCTTGGCATGTATTGCAGAAAGAGACCAAAGATGAGTCTTCTGTGAGGCCAACTGTATGACATATGAGTCACTAGCTTCTTGTTGCCTTCTTACAAGTCATATAACTAATGGCCTTTTTCTCAGATCCTAAGGTTTTACAAGTGCTACAACGTGACCATTCATGGCATTCAGATCATCAACAGTCCTCAGTGCCATCTGAAGTTTGACAACTCTATCGGCATCATAATCAGAAACATCTCAATTTCTTCGCCGAAAGACAGTCCTAACACAGATGGTATTCACCTTCAGAATACTTACGATGTCGAAGTTAAGCACTCTGATATCGGATGCGGTAAGCATGAATAAACTTTTATGAGATAAAAGTAGCCACTAGAGTAACAAAATTCGATCTCTTCTATATTCAAAGGCGACGATTGCATATCAATACAAACCGGATGCTCTAATGTCCACATACACCATATCAGATGCAGTCCAAGCCATGGGATCAGGTGAAGAAACCAAAACACTGAATTGAGATTTACCATCTCATTTACTGAACATATGAAACCATGGCAGTGTGGGAGGACTTGGGAGAGGAAATAGTTTGGCCTGTGTCTCTAACATCTCTGTCGAAAATATCCTTGTTCAGAATGCTCTATCTGGAGTAAGGATTAAAACATGGCAGGTAATTAGACAGCTATTCTACTACATAAAGCAACTGAACTTTGTTTTATCCGACTTTGAAATTAGCCTATGTTGCAGGGTGGTATAGGATCAGTGAAGAATGTATCATTCTCCAATGTTAGAGTTGATCATGTCGACACGCCCATTGTGATTGATCAGTACTACTGCAACAAGAAGTGGTGTAGAAACAAGACTGATGCAGTAGCCATCTCTGAGGTCATGTACAGAGGAATATCAGGGACCTATTCCTTTGAACCTGTGCATATAGCTTGCAGTGATAGCATGCCATGTACTGGAGTTGCTCTGGAGGACATCAAGCTATCCCCGGTAAATGAAACCGAAGATCGCAGGGAGGCCTTCTGCTGGAATTCATATGGGGAGTCACAGGGCCTGCTCCAACCATCTAGTGTTGGTTGCCTAGAGAGGACTACCAAGACGATCAAGGCCCTGACCAAGTCTCACAATGACTCTTGCTACTGAATTGTACTGGTTAAATTCTAAATGCCATACTTCTCTATTAACTGCATTGCCAAAAGGTAATTGTGCTAATTAGACTTAATGAAAAATAATAGAATCAGTAAGTGAGATCACTGATTTGAGGGATTGTAATATGTTGATTTGGAATTCATTTTTTTCCTTTTAGGTATTGTATTCTCCTATTTTTAATTTCTTATTTTGAATAATCATCTTGTATTTATTCTTTTTAGAGTGATAAAGTGTGATATTCCTATGCACTCTAAATTTGATTTCACACCTGTATGGGCTGATGTGAATTTTTAAAATTTATACAACCTTAAATAAATTTGATACAAACTCATTATTAGACTTAAACCTATTATATTTTACTCGACAACAATAACACAAATATATTTCATGACTCTTATCATGTTGACAACTCATTGATGAACTCAGACTTATCAAATTCAATTTGAATTAGAGATAATGTATTTTTGAGATTATTTTGAGTGTAATCATGCTCTTCTACTTTAGTTTCTTCCCCGGGATTCCGCATGATGAGAGTTTCATGCACTAGATTGCCCTTTGTGCAATTTTATTATCTAGCCATTGATGGACTTAGGCTTATCATACTCATTTAACAACAATATCTATGTATTTTAGGGACTCTTATGACTTGATCATATTTAAATTTTCTAAATTTGAACCCTATACAATTATTAGTGAATTTTTGTCCAAATTCTCTTATGGATTAGATTTATCAAATTCAAGTTAAACCTTACCAATATACTCTGAAGAGTTTCCTAAGTATAATCATGCCCTTAATGCTTGATTTCACACCTTATATAGGCTCCCGTGAGTTTTTGAAATTTATGCCAATATTAAATAAATTTGACACAAACTCATTGTTGAACTTAGACCTATCATATTCATACAACAACAATATCAATGTGTTCCTAAAACTCTCCTAACTCTAATCATGTTAATTTTTTTTCTTCCAATTTTGAACATTCTATGACCATTAATGAATTAATTTATTCTTAGACTCTCTTTGAGTATGTGTATAACCATACTCTCCATGACCTTGTGATTTATCTTCCTTCACATAATCTGAGAATGGGCTATGAGGGACACCTGAGGTAAGCATAATTAGGGTTGTAAACGAGTTGAGCAGAACAGTAAGAGGCTCGAGCTCAGACTCGGTTCGTTATCCTTAAGCTCGAGCTCGACTCAAGTTCAACTCGAGCTTTAGTTCTTAAGCTCAAGCTCGGCTTGTAATAAAATTAAATAGCTCAAGTTCGGCTTAAGGTAGTCTAAAAAAAGTTTGTATAAAAATTAAACGAGCTTCATTCGAGCTCATTTAAGATAATTAGCTATAATAATTTATAATATATTATTATATTTATTATAGATATATCATAACATAAACGTGTCTCTTAACGAACATATTCGTGAGCCTCTAAAGGAACATGTTCACGAGCTTGCGAACCAAATAATCTTAAGCTCGAGCTCGACTCGATAATATTTTCGAGCTCAAAATCAAACTTAAGCTCAGCTCGTTAACTTAATCGAATGAACTCGAACGAACTCGAACAAACTTTTTTTTAAGCTGAGACCCAAATAGCTTGCGAGTAACTTGACTCATTTACACCCCTAAGCGTATTAATCTTTTGCTACTGATCCTATCTAGAAACAGTGAAGATGACAAGCTGGGGATGTGGCGGCGCAATTAACGCGATGAAGACTCCATGTAGCCCTGTAACACAAAAATGTTAGTGTCGGGCCGAGAAGGGGTTCCCGACATTGGCCCTTTAACGCTTAAGTCAGTCTCCAACGATCTCAAGAAATGGAGAATTGTAGCTAGAGGATGTAGAGGATGAAGTTGCATATACCTCTTCCTGTGGATAAGAACCCCCTTTTATAGTGTCACTGTAGTGCTCGTGCGCGTGTCCCAACTCGTACGCACATTTTCCTAAGTGTCCTAGGAAAAGACATGATGAAAAGTATCCCTAACACCATTCCTTAAGCAACCATGCAATCCTTTGACGTGATAGTCTGGAAGCTTCTAAAGTACGATTTACCTGCTAGACATGCCTTGTTATTAACGGCACAAACTCCCAAAAAGATATGATAAGATATTTAGCGGGACCCTGCTCGGCCGACCGACGTTCGCTCGGTCGAGCTTCACCCGCTCGATAGTGTCATTAGGTCTGCTGGCTCGTCCCTTTCAGAGCTTCCTGAGTGTCCTCAATTATGTTTATTTGATCAGGAGTGGTGCCTAGTCGGCGAGACTAGTGGTTGCTTATCTTTCTTTGTGATCAAAGGGCAATTTACCCGACCAGGAAAGGCCCGGATTACTTGTCTCTCAAGCTGGTACCATTCACTCGTCAGTATTAGGTCCACTCAGTACTACTCAGTCCACTCGACCGTAGCCAATCTGCTCAAGGGATTTGGATACCCCATTTAACTTTGTCTTCTAAGTCAACCGCTCTTCCTTACTTTGACCTATCTTTGGTGGGACCCCTCATCATTACCGAATCATAAGTCTCCCCTTCAAGTTTAGTCAAAAGAGGTTGCAAGTCCGACTGACTGATTAGTATGTTCATGAGTCTCTCTCCCTGATTAGGCGTTTTGCCACTCATGGCTGCCCATAGACTTTGATGATGTCCTCCCACGGTCTTTTAATCGTCGTTCAATTGCAGCTGGCGAAGACACTCAGTTTTAAAGCTGTCGTTCAGCTACTAATAGAGAAGACACTCGGTTTTAAAGCCACTGTTTGACTGTTGATGGCGAAGACACTTAGTTTTATAGCCATCATTTGACTGCCAAGGGCGAAGACTTTCAGTTTTATAGCCATCCTTCGGCTGTCGAGGGCGAAGACTTTCAGTTTTATAGCCGTCATTCGGCTACTGAGAGCGAAGACTTTCGATTTTATAACTGTTGTTCGGCTGCTGAGGGCAAAGACTTTCAGTTTTATAGTCGTCATTTGGCTGCTGAGGGCGAAGACTTTCGATTTTATATCCGTCATTCAGCTATTGAGGATGAAGACTTTCAATTTTATAGTAGTCGTTTGGCTACCGACGGCAAAGACTTTCAGTTTTATAGCCGTTGTTCGGCTACCAAGGGCGATGACTTTCAATTTTATAGCCATCGTTCTACTGCTGAAGGTGAGGACTTTTAGTTTTATAGCCACCGTTCAGCTGCTGAGGTGAAGACACTCGATTTTATAGTCACCGTTCAGCTGTTGATGACAAAGACACTCAGTTTTATAGCTGCAATTCTGCTATGTCGTGTGCAACACTTAACCAATTTTTTTATTTCTCGCTGAGCTCTACTCCTGACAGTAGTAGTTTTTAATTGCCACTGATGTCACCCTAATTTCTTAAAAACCACTCAAATCTCTTTTCATTAATGCTAGACACGTTCAGGCATGCCCCGTAATCATGTTGTCTACTTTATCATTAATGGTACCTGTAGAAGAATGCCATGTGGCGTCCCTATATGTCGCCACAAGCATGATATGATAGACGACTGTTTGGGCTTGATGTGACCACTGTCTTTTGAAATCAATAGTCGTGATGAACTCCCCTTTTCCAAAGCTCTTGATCGAACGACTGAGAGCGACCACCCTCCATGTTTATAAGCCCCAGACTCTTTTTGTCCCCCTCATCGTCTTCCTCGCTCTCACCGCCATCCTCTTACCTTCTTCGCCAGCAATTTTCCTCGCAGTAAGCTTGTCTTTCTCTCTTTCCGCTCTCATTCATTTATTTCTATTCGCAATCCCATGGCCCATCCTACTTCTCCTCCGCAAGTCATAGCCGACTTGTGGGGTATACTTCCACGGAATCTGATTTCAACGATGATGAGATTCTCTAAATGCAAATGACCTACCACATCCCTGACGACTACCAAATTGCCATCCCTTCTGCCTATGCGCGTGCCCACACTCAGCCAGATGGCTTCCTTCCCTTCTTTAAAGATTAATTTTTTGCTGGCTTGCATTTTCTGATCCACCCTTTTTTCTTTGATGTCTGTAGATACTTCCATATTCCTCCGCACCAGTTAGTGCCTAATTCGTTTAGGTTAATTTATGGTGTGGTAATACTATTATGTATATATGGAATTCCACTCGTGCCTTGCATTTTTCATTATTTTTACTATCCTAAACTATCCGACCCAAGCACGCTCCTCCTCTAAGCCCGTGTGGACTTTGTATTTTGTTTATAAAATATCTTCTTTCAATAAGCATGGGAAGGAGTATTACTTCTTTGTTCACCTTCCCGACTAGCCCTCTTTCTCGATCGGCTGGTAAATGGAGCTCCCCAAGCCACCTGCCTTAAGAAAATATCATTGGGAGTTGTCCTACCTCCAAGCGGCCTCATGTCTAGCCAATCAGAAATATCACATCCATAAGCTGTAGACAGGGGGCGTTTTGTACAATTTTGGGCTAAGTCCCATCCGAACCTAACTGCCCAGCACTCTAGGTAAATTATCCTCTGCTCTGCCGCTTTAGGAGCTAACTGATTTCATTCTTTTTTTTTTGCAACCGAAGTCATGTTGATGGCATGGCTAAGCGACAAGTGCAAACTTGTCGATGCGGAGATCAATGCCTGAGGCGTTGCCGAGTTGGAAAGCCACGGCTTGCTACTAGTCGAGTAGTCAAAAGAGCTGACCGACGACGTTGGAGGGAGTCATGTGGTGGCAAGCGACGTTGAAGCCACCCCTGGCGAGTTGCTGCCCAAATGGCAATCTATGACACAAATCACAGTGCCCTCAAAGTCGGCCACTTCCGGTGAGTTGTTAATCCAACGCTGCAAAAGGCACCGGTCGGAGGCTTCTTCCCACTCGCCACTTCTACTCTTTTGCTCACAGCTCCTTCAACCTCTTGCCTTCCATCTGACTAGGGAGAAGCTTCCTCTTAAGTCGTTCCTGAGAGAGAGGCTTCTCTTCCTACACCTCCATCTTTCGACCGGGCGCCTTCACTGTCCATGCTGCTAGCCGGGACAATATGTGTGTCATCGATCACCTTCCTGCCACCTCCGCCAATCAGTCCAGTTGGCCAGATGTCCCTTATTCGCTCCTCCCCTATGTCCAAGTCCAAGGGCTCGACCTCATTAGAGCCATCAGTCTCAAACGGCTGGCGAAGCATCAAGGTCATTCTTTGCTTATCCACTGATGAGTATAGTCACCTAAAGAGCGTCAAGTTGTTCTCCCCTCAACATCAAATAACTATCGAGGGTATGCTTGCCCAAACGTAGGCAGATGCCCAGGCCAGGGTGGCGACCCTTTCGCCTGGGCAGACGACTAATGGCTTCACTCAGAAATCCATGGGAGTAAATTTTTCCTAAGTCATCCCTTTGAATTTCCTGATCAGCACTAATCCTTCTTTGGGTTTGTAGTTCTGGGTGGGGAGCTTGGCACTCTGCTAGAGGCTGGTATTTCTGGAACACGAGAATCAGTAGCAGTGGGCCCCGTTCTGCCATCCCCCACCTCGCAGGGACAGGTTGAGCAGCTCATAACGAAGGTTGTCGAACTAAAGAAGGACTTGGCTAGGAACTCTGAGTAGCTGTTGGGCTCTGAGTGAGCACTCACCATAGAGAAGAATAAGAGCCATGAGCAGGCACTGCAACTCGACCGACTAACCAAGCAAGCTCATAACTTTGAGTCGAAGATAAATTCTATCAACACCAGGAAGCTCTGGACCATCGAAAACCTTGATATCAAAAATAAAAAGGCTCGGGTCTTGGTGTAGAATCTTAAGGAGGTGGAAGCCGCTTTGGCAATTAAGCAGGTCAACCGAATAGCAAAGCAAGCAGAGAGTTAGGTCCAGCTTAAAGTGAAAGATGCTGAGTTGGCTGTCCTTAAAGCTGAGTTGGAGGTGTCTAAGTTAGCCTTTGACAAGTATAAGGAGGAGGAACCCAACCAATTGGAAGCATTTAGAGTAGGCTACCTCCATTTGACACCTTCAACGACATGTTTACCGATAGGACTATTCGTCTCTTTAATTATGGCATCGATGGGACCCTCCAGCAACTCAAAGATAGTGGCTATCTCTCACTTGATTTGACGAGTAGAATTATAAATAGGGATAAGATCACTGAGTAACTTCCGGATGAGGTCCTTGATTACTTAATATAATTTCCTCTTCAAATTTCCAAGTAGTTTTTTGTACTCCCTTCTAGCCCTTTGTAAAAATTTCTAAGGGTTAATGAATGTGTACCCATTCGGCGCTTTTATAGTTCTTTCACTGTAGGGTCTTGCTTAAATTCAAAGTATCCTTCTGTGCAACCCCACTTGGCAATTTGTAGCTATCCGTTTTACCGTTCCATAATCTTGTAACCTCTCCTTACTGTAGTCTGTCAAAATCTTCTAACTATGACTCCCCATGCTCCCATTCAATGCTATAAATGCTATTTGTTATGTAACCCTACACAACCTTTCCACTTTGACCGAATGATTTGTTTGCTTATAACTCACCCGATCGGGTCGAGAGTCTTTGATACTTAGTAATTTTTCATTCAAAATTTTCAGCATCCATAGAATGAACCATTTTACAGACTACATAATTTTAGTCACCAACTTACTACCAAGTCCGATAGAGCTACAAATAGTTCACGCTCCATGGCCGGTCAAGCTTCCTTCTATTCTCATCTTGTAGATAATAAGACCCCGAGATGAGCCTCGAATCACTTTGTAGGGCCCTTCCCATGGAGCTATTAGTCCCCCAAGGTAGTTTGATGTGATCAACCAAGTCAAGTTAGGTCATGTTGATTTTTAACTCTTGTCTAAGTATGAAGAACTTAGGAGCTCATGAAGTCGAGCAAAAGACACAGCTAGCGAGAAGGATAACACAGACGAGAGAAAATGGGCTCAGTGTGTTTGAGGGACGAAGTGCTATGGAAGAGTACGCGGGCTGATGAGAAGGAGGCACGCGACGTTTCTGAGGGATGAGAAGCCAGAGCGAAAGTTTGCTCAAGAAGTCCGAAAGTTGGGTTCGGTTGAGCCCTATTCCGGATAGCCGAGATCACCCAAGCGAGCGAAACCGGAGTGAAAGACCAAGACCAAGGCGAACAGAAATAAAGCGGAAGACCGGGACTGAAAAATCAACAAAGGATGATTTTTCGGTCCAAGGTGCCCCGAGTTGTCCAGGGCACCCGGAACCCTTCCGGGCGCCCGGAGCAGGAATTTATTCGGAACGTGATGTGGCACATTCTGGTGTGATGGGGATAAAAGTTTATCCCTTTCCAGGCACCTAGAACCCTTCCAGCCACCCCGACCAGGACTATAAATACAACCCTGGTCCCAATAGTTTAGGAAAATACTTGTAATCAATTCCATTTGAGTTTAGCTTTCTAGTTGTGAGATTTAATTACTGTAAAAGGCTTCTCCACCCAAAGGAGATTTTTACTGAGTTTTTTATCTTTCTTGATTAACAACCTCCTCAGTTATAACCAAGTAACTCTTTCTGAGCCTCTTTTTTTTTTTATCTTTTAATACTTTTTATGCAAGTGTTTATTTTGATAAAGGTATAAGTTGACAAAGGTCATTTCATTTTATTGTGCAGGCTATTCACCCTCCCTCTAGCTAGTCACCAAAGGACCAACAAGTGGTATCGGAGTCCAACAGCTCTAGGAGGACTAACTGCCGAATGAAGCACTCGAGATGGCCGGACCGAGTATCTTCCCACCAAAGTTCGAGGGGGAACTCATAAGCTGAAAGAAAAGGATGGAGGTATTCTTTAAGACAGATTTTGATTTACTCTTAATAATGAAATTTGATTTTGTAGCACCGGAAGGCAAAGAAAAATACTAATGGACTAAGAAGGAGTAAGCCGACTTTGTGACAAACAGCAAAGTAGAGTTCCATTTGCTAAGTGTCTTACCACCACAAGAAGTCAATTGGATCAGAGCCTACGAGTCTACCAAGGAGCTCTGGGAGAAATTCCTAGAAGTACACGAAGGAACCTCGGAGGCAAAACTCACGAGATGGGATCTACTTAGAAACCAGATCAGTAATATCAAACTAGAAGAAGGCGAAATCGTTACACACCTTCCCTAGATCTGAAGAAGCTCATCACTGAACTCACAAATCAGATCAGTAATACCAAGGATCAAGGAGCTCATCACTGAACTCACAAATCTCAGAGAAAAGGTAAGCAACTGAGATTCGCTAAGGTACGCGCTTAACGCATTCCCTAGAAATACTGAATGAGCATCATTAGTAGATGCTTATTATATATCTAAGGATATAGAATTAACTACTTTAGAAGAATTATTTTCAACATTTGAAGTCAATGAAACAAGATGTGCAGATCTGAAGAAGGAGCCAAAGCACAACATTGCCTTGAAAGCAAAGATGGATGAATGAGATTCTGAATCGTCTCTCGATGACAATGAAACAACGCTCATGGTAAGAAAATTTAAAAAAATATTTAAATCTAATAAATTTAATCAAGTGAAAGGTACAAAAAGAAAAAGGAAAGTAAGATATTACCACTACAATGAAGAAGGACATGTTAAAGATAACTACTCAAAATTGAAGAGAAAGGACAAGAACAAGGAAAAATACAAGAAACCAATCTGACCCAAGTATAATCTAAAGGCGACGTGGGATGACACGTCATCCGAATCGAAGATAGAAGCCCTCGCCGGACTTGCGCTAGTAGCAAGTCACTAAGAAGACGAAGAAGAAGACGAAGCAAGCTTATCCGAAATGAGCATCGAGAGCATTGATAAAGGGGGAGCGACATTGGGAAAAAGTAGTACTTCAAATTATGGAATCCACAAGGTAAGTCAGGTATAATCTTTACCTCTGGATAAAATGTTTGAATTTATAAAACTATTATCGAAAAATTATTGTAAATTAGAGAAAGAAAATAAGGATTTAAAATCAACCTTAGCTGGTTCTTGTCAATTAGAAGATTTTAGCAAAGTAAAATTAGAAAATAAAAAATTTAAAAAAAAATAGAAAATTTGAAAAGTCATACATGCTCAAAGTTTATTCCTTCTAATTTTAGAAATTATTTAGGACTTAACTGGTATCTTAAAAATTATAAGGGTCAAATTAGAAAATTATCTAGAAAGTATATTTCTCAAAAATTTTTAATTAACCCAGTAGGAAGGAACCTATATTGGGTGTCAAAAACATGCTTAAGTTGATTATTTTTTTTAGACTTAGGGCTTTCATAGAGCAAATTAAATATCCAATTTCTTTAAAAGACTTTATCTAGAAACTAGTTATTGTTCCAATATCCAAGAAAGCCAAGTGTCTCGCCACAGCCTGGAAGTCGATTATTGAAATAAATATTTAATTGACTAACTGTTAAGTATTTAGTAGTTATAAAAATGTTTTAAATTGTCTGTCAAAATTTCTGATCATTAAAAATTAATTAATAAAAAACATATTTGTTAAAGTTACTTTAGTAAATTTATTTTTCTGTGAAATCTTATCTAAATATTTTTTTTTGAAATTCTTCTGTTAGAAACCTTTTTCAAAATGCAAAATTCTTTAAATTTTACTTAAACTTCCAATTTTACTTAAGAGTTTTTTTTTTATTTCCCTTAGACTTTAAATTTAGATTTTCCAAAATCATTTTAAAGTACCTTATTTAATGTGATCAAAGGGGGAGAAGACAAGATTAAGTCTAGGGGGAGGGTAATTTAATTTTTTGCACATTATAGAGTTACAAATTTATTACCTTGTTATTTCATTTTTATGTTTGTTTATCCTAACTTAACTTGGGTTTGATCATATCAAAAAGGGAGAGATTGCTAGTACCCAAGGTAGTTTTGATGTGATCAACCAAATCAAGTTAGGTTATGTTGATTTTTAACCCTTGTATCTAAGTGTAGGAGCTTAGAAGCACAGGAAGTCGAACAAACGACACAGCTAGCGAGAAGGATGACACGGAAGAGAGTCGACGGGCTCAGTGCATCTGAGGGACGAGGTGCTACGGAAGAGTATGAGGGCGGACGAGAAGAAGGTGCACGACGTTTCCGAGGGACGAGAAGTCAGAGCAGAAGTTTACTCGAGAAGGCTGAAAGTTGCGTTCGGGTGAACCCTATTCCGAATGATTGAGATCACCCAAGAGAATGAAACTGGAGTGGAAGACTCGAACCAAGGCAAGCAGAAATGGAACGGAAGGTCGGGATCGAAAAATCAACAAAGGTTGATTTTTCAGTCCGGGGCGCCCGAGTTGTCTGGGGCACCTGGACCTGTCTGAGGAGTTGGGACCTAGTCTAGGCGCTCGGACTTCGAGCGCCTAGAGCAGAAATTTATTCGGAATGTGACGTGGCACATTCCGGTGCAACGGGAATAAAAGTTTATCCCCTCCTAGGTGCCTTGAACCCTTCCAGGCACCCCGACCAGAACTATAAATACAGCCTTGGTTCCAATAGTTCAGGAAAACACTTGTAATTGATTCCGTTTGAGTTTAACTTTCTAGTTATGTAATTTAATTACTGTAAGAGGCTTCTCCACCCAGAGGAGATTTTTACTGAGATTTTCAATTTCTTTGGATTAACAACCTCTCCGGTTGTAATCAAGTAACTCTTTCTGAGCCTCTTCTTTTTTTTTTGTCTTTTAATACTTGTTATGCAAGTGTTTATTTTGATAAAGCTATAAGTCAAGGAAGGTCTTTATGTTTTATTGTGCAGGCTATTCACCATCCCTCTAGCCGGTCGCCAAGGGACCAATAGGAGCCTCCAGTTTTCTGACGTCGCCGACCGGCTTGACTCCCTTTCAAACTAAGTTGCCGACCTGGACCGATCTCAACATCACTCGTATGTTGTAGCTTTATTTCATCCTTTGCTGGTAAGCCATCATCCAAATGATTGCCTTGTTTCTGACTTCAACAATTAAATCTAGCTCCATGTGACGCCGCTTGAAATTATCCTCGTTGTAGAGTTGCACCCAATCAGTTTCAACTCCCATCTCGACTGACACCACAGCTTCTTCTCTATATACAAAGTGGAATGAGGTTATTCTGGTCGCTTCTGAAGGCATGGTGAGGTAGGCCCACAACATGCTTGGCAACTTTTCCGCCCAGCTACCTCCGATATGATCGAGCCGAGTCTTGAGTCCTCACAAGATTTCTCTATTGGTAACTTCTATCTGGCCATTGCTTTGGGGATAAGCCACCGCAGTGAAGGCCTACATAATGCCATAACTATTGCACAACTCTTTGAGCCTTCATCCTTGAAACTGTCTCCCATTGTTGGAGATGAGTCTATGAGGCACACTAAACCGACAAATGATATTTTGCCACAGAAACTCTATAACCATTTGCTCAGTTATGTTGGTTAGCGGTTTGGCTTCTATCCACTTGGAGAAATAGTCTACCGCTACTAGGAGGAATTTCTTTTGTCAGATCACCATTAGAAATGATCCTATAATGTTCATGCCCCATTAGTCAAACAAACAAGACACCACGGATATCTTCAGCTCCTTCGTCTGCCTATGTGGTATGTTTTGATACTTTTAACAAGATAGGAAGGTTACCACTATTTGCAAAGTGTCCGCTTGTAGAGTGGGCTAGAAATACCCTGACAATAGGATTTTTCTTGCTAACGACCGGATGCCCTGGTGACTTCCGCAAGACCCTTGGTGAACTTCTTGTAAAATGTATTGAATATCCTCTAATCTAACACACTTGAGCAGGGGGCTTGAGTAGGCTCTCTTATACAGGTGGTCCTAATTAATGTAAACCGTCTGACCCTCTTTTTTAGTAACCAATCCTACTCCCGGTCGATCGGCATGTTACCCGATCAGAGAAACACGTTCAAAGGGGTTCTCCAGTCGCCGGCAGCTCCTCTGATCGACCATCCGATGTGAGCTACTAACATCACTTATTCGAGTGGTCCATCTATCACCACTGGAGTTAAGGAACTCGCTAACTTTGCTAGTTTGTCTGCATATTGATTCTCCACTCGGGAGATCTTTTGAACAATAACTTCGTGAAACCTAACCATCAGCTTTTCGAATGCCTCCGCATAAAGCCTTAGCCTTGCATTATTTATTTCAAAAGCCCCTGAGAGTTGTTGCGCCACCAATTGAGAGTTTGAGTGGATAAGGACTCACAAACCTCCCACATGCCTTGCTACCTATAGATCGACTATTGGCACCTTATACTCTGCCTCGTTGTTCGTAGTTCTGTAATCTAGCCGAATGGACAGCTGCATCCGATCCTCGTGTGGTGATATCAAGAGTATGCCCACGCCCCTCCCTTACCGAGCAGATGACCCATCATAATTTTGCTATATTATTTTGATTTATAATGCATGTTTTTATTGGTCTATTCATAGCTTAAACTCATGATTACTCTACATTTTACAAATTGCATTTGATTTTGGATTTAATTACAAATTAGCCAATTATCATGGTATTTGATGCTAATATTTGATTATTATTTTGTAGGCATCAAAAGGGTCACGGACCCGATCAGATCAGGCCACATTTGGGCTCAAATCTAGAGCTAAACGAAGCGATCAAGTTTTGGAGCGATTTGGACCGTTCGTTGAAGATTGGAGAGATATGAGCCATCCGTTGAGAATCTGGTCTATCCGACCTAAGGAGGACCAGATCTCGTCCGTTGATGAAGATCTGAAACTTTTGATCAAGATCTGAAGACATCACAGCTGTTGATCAAGCCTGAGTTAATCTGGACCGTCTGATTTAATTTGAGGAGGATTTAAATACCGTGAGGAACTATAGTACTCTTTAGACTGAGCGTTTTCGCGATTCTTCACAGTGTCTTCTTCTCTTCTTCTCCTCTGAGACGCCGAGATCCCATTCCACAATTCAGATATGAGAGTTGAAGTCCTTCACCGACGGCGATTGCGAGCTGCCGGCGTTCATCTTCCGAGGGAAGAGAGTGATCGAGGGAGGTTTCTCGATTGCGATTTGGGTTCTGCTCATTGCCGCGATCCTGTTTGAGGGAGGTTTCTCGGACAGCGATCTTCGCATCCACTAGAGCTTTGAGGGAGGTTTCTCGGAGTTTCTGATCCTTTTTCAATCTCCATTTCGCAGCGAAACTGGAACGATATGATCAATTGAACTGGTTTGCAATTCACAGAATCTAAGCTTTGTTTTTCTGCCGATGAGGTTTCCAGTTGGGTGTGAGCTTGAGGGGAGGTTTCCAAGAGCTATGAGCACCTTCTGGAAATAGTTGTAAGCTTGTACATTGCAGTAGGGTGTTTGAGGGGAGGTTTCCAAGAGCACCTCTATTTTCACAGCAGAGTGGAGAATTTTGATCCGGATTTGGATAGTGGAATGTTTTTAGGTTTAGTTTCCTTTATCTTTGAATTGTTGATGTTCATGCTTAGATCTAATGATCTGATTTACTTTCGTTGTCATTTTGTTCTGGTTTGAATTCCTTTTGCCATCCAATTTCTGATTTCTTACTTGCAACTCCGATTTCTTTAGATTTCTGTAATCAAAACTCATGTTTAACCACATAATTAGTTTGCAATTAGTTTCTGTTTTGCATTAGAGTTCTGATTAATATAAGTTGTTTAGTTTCAGTTATTTAGTTAGCAAGGCTTTTGTTTGGTTCATTGACAGGTTATGACTGTGACCATGTTTACATTTGGAATGCTTATTTTGATATATTGATTGTTACCTCTTATTCAATATTATTTGGTTTGAGCATTTGAATTTAGTTATTGAAATTGATAATCAATGTGATTGGAATGCTAATTTGGCTTCCACAAGTTTGATTGGTGATTGTATTTGTTGTTACTAAATTGTGAATGAAGGAATTCGAATTGCATTGAAACTAATTTGGTAAGAAAGAATTGGATCATGAATAGAAGTGACTAACTCTTCTTTGATTTTAATAGTGATTTTATTAGATGAAGTCAATTTGTTATGTGAATTAAGTGGAAATGCCTAGTTGACCTTGATGATGAAATAATTCAATTTGAAATAATTCTAGAGTTTGTACACACTCACTAGTTAACATTGGAAAAATACGACTTGAGACTCCTTACTACACGTGTTTCATTTAGTTTAATGAATTTCAATTTTAATTAATTTGGAGTGCCTCGTGACATGCAAAAAGGCCAACACCACCTAACCTTCAGCTTTTTGAATGCCTCCGCATAAAGCCTTAGCCTTGCATTATTTATTTCAAAAGTCCCTGAGAGTTGTTGCGCCACCAATTGAGAGTTTGAGTGGATAAGGACTCACAAACCTCCCACATGCCTTGCTACCTATAGATCTACTATTAGCATCTTATACTCTGCCTCGTTCTTCGTAGTTCTGCAATCTAGCCGAATGGACAACTGCATCCGATCCTCGCGTGGTGATATCAAGAGTATGCCCACGCCCCTCCCTTACCGAGCAGATGACCCATCCACATAAATCTTCCAAGTTTCCTCCGGCTCAGTATTTTGTACTTTTGTCACAAAATCAGCTAAGAATTGCGCCTTGATCACCAACCGGGGTTGATACTGGATATCAAATTCGCTTAACTCTGTGGTTCATTTGATTAGTCATCCAAATGCTTCAGGTCCAGGAGGACTCTCCCTAGAGTGCTATTAGTCAACATAATTATTGGATGCGACAAAAAATAAGGGTGTAACCTTTAAGTGACAAGGACCAGCCCATATGCTAGCTTCTCGAGACAGGTGTAGCGGCACTTAACATCTTTCAATATATGGTTTAAAATACACCGACTATTGTTTAGTGACGTTCTGCTGCACCAACTCTAAGCCAACCGCCCACTCCGTGGACGATAGGTATATCTAGAGCAGTTCACCAGCGATAGGCTTCACTAATACAGGTAAAGAAGTTAGATAAGTCTTAAGCTCCTCTAGGGCCTTATCGCACTCGGCGTCCCATTGGAACTTCATTGCTTGGCGTAGAACCTTGAACAAATGGTGACTCCGATTGCATGACTTGGATATAAATCTTGACAGAGTGGTAATTCATCCAGTAAACCGCTGAGCTTCCTTCAGGTTGTATGGAGGTGACATGTCCTAGAGTGCTTTAACTTTGCTTGGATTTACCTTGATCCCTCGCTCGATTATTATGTAATCAAGAAAACGTCCACTCCTTACTTCGAACAGACACTTGTTTGGATTAAGCTTAATTCCGTACCTTCTTAGCGTTCAACAAGTCTCCTCAATATATATATAGAGATCAACGACTCGAAGGGATTTTATCAGAATGTCATCGATGTATACTTCTATATTTCGATTGATCTGTCTTTGGAATACCTTGTTCATCAGCCTCTGGTAGGTGGCTCCGGTGTTATTTAGTCCGAACGACATCACCTTGTAGCAAAAGGTTCTGTCAGTCGTTATAAAGTTGACCTTCTCTTGATCCTCTTTGGCGAGCAGGCCCTGGTGGTAGCCCTGGTATGCATCTAGCATGCAGATTAGCTCGTAGTCGACCGTGGAGTCCACTATCTGATCAATACATAGCAGCGGATAGTAGTCCTTCGGGCAGGCCTTATTTAAATCTTGGAAGTCAATGCAGACTCACCATTTATTATCCAGCTTGGAGACTAGCATCACATTAGTTGTCAGTTCGGGAATTGGACTTCATGTAGGTGCCTGACCTCTAGCAGTTTTTCTACTTCCACTTGAATGATCTAATTTTGCTCGAAGCTGAAGTCACTTTTCTTCTACTTAACTGGCCTAGCATCCGGTCAGATGTGCAACTCACGTTGTACAATGGCCGGTAAGATGTCCGGAAGATCATGTGTCACCCATGCGAACATGTCATGATTTTACCTTAAACAGGCAACTAGCTCCTCCTTTTTTTTCTGCAGCCAGATCGGCGGCTATGAAAGTAGTAGCCTCCGGTCAAGTTGAATGAACCTAGACTTCTTCTTTCTTGTTATATACCAAAGCAGGTGCTTCCTCTAAGATTGCATTTACCTCTAGCAGCTGGACCTTCCAAGTGGTTTTTGACTCAGTCTTGACCATCTCGATGTAGCATCACCGAGTGGCCAACTGATCACCCTTCACTTCTCCCACCGAGTTCTCGATGAGGAACTTGATCTTCTTGCAAAAGGTAGAGATGATCCTCTGGAATTCATTCAGTGTTGGTCGGCCCAGTATGACGTTGTAGGCGGATGGAGCATCTACCACGATGAAGTTTGTCATCCTTGTCCTCTTGAGCGGCTCTTCTTCGAGAGATATGACCAACCGAGCTTAGTCGATCAATAATACTTCATTGCCAGTGAACCTATATAAGGGAGTTGTCATGGGTCGTAACTCACTTCAGTTGTTTTGCAACTAATTGAATGCCTTTTTGAGGATGATATTTATCGAGCTATGATAACCATGATTTTGCTATATTATTTTGATTCATAATGCATGTTTTTATTGGTCCATTCATAGCTTAAACTCATGATTACTCTACATTTTACAAATTACATTTGATTTTGGATTTAATTGTAAATTAGTCAATTATCATGGTATTTGATGCTAATATTTGATTATTATTTTGTAGGCATCAAAAGGGTCACGGACCCGATCAGATCAGGCCACATTTGGGCTCAAATCTAGAGCTAAACGAAGCGATCAAGTTTTGGAGCGATTTGGACCGTTCGTTGAAGATTGGAGAGATATGAGCCATCCGTTGAGAATCTGGTCTATCCGACCTAAGGAGGAGCAGATCTCGTCCGTTGATGAAGATCTGAAACTTTTGATCAAGATCTGAAGACATCACAGCCGTTGATCAAGCCTGAGTTAATCTGGACCGTCCGATTTAATTTGAGGAGGATTAAATGTTGGTGCAACCTTAGGTCAAGGTTGACCTGGGTGACCCAACTCGAGTTGACCTGACTCGAGTTGTATTTTGATGTTTGACAAGAATAGAGAAGTTGTATTTTGATGTTTGACAAGAATAGAAACTTGGGAAATTGTGGGTGCAACCTTTGGTCAAGGTTGATCTGGTTGACCCGACTTGAATTGACCTGATTCGGGAAAAAGTCCAAGTATGGAGACTTGGCACGGAAAAGTCCAAGCAGGGAGCTTGGCACGGGGAAAAGTCCAAGTATGGAGACTTGGCACGGAAAAGTTCAAGCAGGGAACTTGGCACGGGGAAAAGTCCAAGTATGGAGACTTGGCACGGAAAAGTCCAAGCAGGGAGCTTGGCATGGGGAAAAGTCCAAGTATGGAGACTTGGCACGGAAAAGTCCAAGCAGGGAGCTTGGCACGGGAAAAGTCCAAGTATGGAAGTTTGGCATGGGAGGTTGGAGAGGGCTCGGTAGCTCGTTCTCTAGACTGGATGGAGTCGGAGAGGGCTCGGTAGCTCGTTCTCCGGACTAGGTCAGAGAGGGCTCGGTAGCTCATTCTCTGGACTGGATGGAGTCGGAGAGGGCTCGGTAGCTCGTTCTCTGGACTAGGTCAGAGAGGACTCGGTAGCTCGTTCTCTGGACCGGACGTGGAAGTCGGAGAGGGATCGGTAGCTCGTTCTCCGGACTAGGTCAGAGAGGGCTCGGTAGCTCGTTCTCTGGACCGGACGTGGAAGTCGGAGAGGGCTCGGTAGCTCGTTCTCCGGACTAGGTCAGAGAGGGCTCGGTAGCTCGTTCTCTAGATCAGGAAGGTTTTAGGGTTTAAGGCTGGGAAATTTGATCGGTCTACTGACCGATCCAGTGATACTATGGGTATCTGGATCGGTCTGCTGACCGATCCAGTAACGATATCTCTCTGTGGGTCATCTGATCGGTCCGGTGACCGATCAGTAACAACAGATGGGAGAAGGAATAGGGAGATCGATCTGTGGACCGATCCATCTATGGCCTGATCGGTCCACAGACCGATCAGGGCTAGGACCGATCGGCCTGATCGGTCCCCAGACGGATCGATCAGCTTTGGAGTTGCCTTCGGGAGACAAGCAAGCTTCGGCGAGTGTTTACACGGCATAGAGAGCGAAGGAGAAGAGCACGTGTTTGGCACGTCTTTTTGTCGTTTTCTGAATGGACACCGTGATAGAGGCTTCTTCGCTGGGACTCCAACCGATCAGTTGCTGCTGTTGTTGCCATCCGTGAAGTGGTTGCTTCATCACCAGTCGACGAGAAGGCAAGCAAACTAGTGTTTTTACATTCATATTGTTCTTGGCTTCTTACTTTATCTTTGTACTCCGATCTTGCTGTTGCAAGAGAGATTGTGGCGAGGTTTCTCCACCCAGAAGGAGTTTTTATTAGCCGATTTTCCGGGTCTCATCCACCGACGGATTGATAGGATTCGTCCACCTTACGGACACGCCGAGGAGTAGGAGTATCATCTCCGAACCTCGTTATATCGTCGCGTTTGAGGTTTGATATTCTCCTGTTTCGTTTCTATCTTTTATTTCTGCTGCGCTAACTAAAATTGTAGGAAGAAACGTGAATTTGGGGTCGGCTATTCACACCCCCCCTCTCTAGCCGCGTCCGAAGGTTCTAACAAGTGGTATCAGAGCTAGGTCGCTCTTCGTCGGATTAACACCCGGGGGAGCACGAGCTAGAGAATGGATCAACTTGGAGAAGACGCCACGATTCCACCCTTCTACGATCGCGACGACTTCGCGTATTGGAAGGTAAGAATGAAGTATTTTCTTATGACTAACCTAGTAAATTGGAATTGTATACAAGTAGGTTTTATTCCTCCGGTGGATAAAAAAGGAGAACCTCTCGAGAAGAAGAAGTGGACGAAGGAACAAATCCACCAATCCATAATCAACGACGAGGTAACGAAAATCTTTGAATTTTCATTACCTAATGATATCTTGTGTAAGATAGGTGGATACAACAATGCTAAGGAGTTGTGGAACAACTTGGCTAAGTTCCATGAGGAGAGCTCCAATTCAAGTCATGAAGAGGAGTCAAGTGAGCCAAGTAGCTCACATCATGGAGGTATGGAATTAGAAGTTGAGAGCTACTCAACATCTAAGGAATAAGAGGAGGAGAGTTCTTCTTCAAGACTGGAGCAAGAAGAAGAAGCCTCTACCTCCGGAAGGGATGAAGGAGAGAGCTTATATCCATCCTCAACCCTAGGTAACTCAAGCAACTTAATTTCAAGTAAATTACATATAATGTGCTTTGAGTGTAGGGAATATGGACATTACAAAAGTAAATGTCCAAAGAGGATTAGGAAGACTCCACCGGCACCAAAAGTCAAGGAAGCTGGAGTCCCGATACGCAAGGGCAAGGAGCACGCGGTGTGCTTCCAATGCAAGCAAAGGGGACATTATAGGAGTCAATGTCCAAGGGGGAGGCAACCTCACAAGGACAAGAGACCAAGCACATCTATGGGGGGAGCTAAGGCAAACCCTAAGGTATCCTTTAAGGCACATTCTTGCAATTCTAATAAGACACATGCTAGTTGTTTTATTGCAATTGTCAATAATGATAAGCATGATAACCATAGAAACCGATACATGTGCTTAGGTGTCAAACATGTTAGCCTAGATAAAGACAATGCTAGAAATGCCAACCCTAGAGTTAACTCATCTAAGGTTAAAGAAAACCTAGATAGGAATCTCAAAACAACTAGACATGTGCCTAGGAATACCTCAAAGAAAAATGGAAAATTAAAGCTTGAGGTATTAAAGAAGGAAAATCAAGTCTTGAGGTCAAGACTTGACACTTTAGAAAAGGCTCTTAAGAATTTGGAGAAGTCAACTCTAGGGTCTAAGGGTCAAAAATCAAAGCCCAAGGACATGAGAGGTTTGGGTCACAAACCTAAGTCTCAAGTGGTCAAGCCCGCTTATCATAATGTTCCATTCGATTATGGAACAAGACCTAGGGCTAAGAAGACCATCACCAAGGTCACAAGGGGAGTCACACCTAGAGTTGATCTTGATGAGTCCCAAATGATCAAGGCTTTAAAGCCTAGGAGGGTCATTAGGAGGGTTGCTAGGGAAGTCATCCCTAGTGAATATTTAGTGAACCCAATGAGCTCAAATAGGTATTGGGTTCCTAGGAGTGTGATTCCTTCACGCTAGATGGTTTAGGGTGTGCCAACCTTAATTGGATAGGTAGTTAACCTACTAATGGCAAAAGGTGGCATTTTAGGAATTTTCAAGGTGTAATCAAGCCTTGAAAATGAAATTAAAAATTATTCCTAAGGTGATTAGGATGTGCCAACCACATTTGAGGAGTTTTCTAGGATCAATCTAATTGGCACATAGTGATCTAAAAATCTTTAGTATATGATTTTAGGTCTATTACACTTAGGAATATAGAATTTATGGTAAAATGATCAAAATTATCAAAAATGGCAACTAAGGCTAGAATTAGGTATTTTCTATACCTTTATATGTTATTTGCCATACATTGTTTGTCATATGCCATGTCATGACATCATATTTATTTTATTATCATTTGAAATGTCATGATAATGCTTAGGTTAGTTATATGTCATGCCTTATTTAAGTTTCATACTTGATGACATGACATCATGACATTGGCACATGTTTTCACTTATGATATTATTTTATGTCATGTCATCATCTCTTGCATTTATGATCAATTAATTTGATTAAGGATAGAAACACAATTTGATATGGAGATCAAATTGTTGTTTAGAAAATGCATGAGAACTTAGCTTAAGATGACCTAAACCCATATCTCACATCAAAATTGACTTGGATGTGTTTGATACACCTTAGATGTGTGTGAGATATTAGGATTATGAGTTAGGATCAAGGTGCATAGTTCTTGTACCTAGATGAGCCTAATTCGAATTTGAGGATCATAGGAAAAACTTGTGTACAAGTCATGTACATTTAACCCTAAGATTGTGATCCTAAATTGAATGGTTTAAGATCATTTCAAAATTGATTTGAAAAACCTTGATGAAGTTTTTCTAGTGATAGCATTCATCATTGAGCAAGTTGATACAAAGATGGATTAACCTTGAGCTATTTCAAAGTCTTTCGAACTTTGTATCAAGATTAAAAAATGGGAGTTATTTTCATAGAAAACTATTTTTCCATGATAATATATGTTATGAGGAATGTATCCTCAAAATTTTACAATTTTTGGAATTTTCTGTAATTTTTTAGAGGTTTCTGAATTTCGGGAGAAAAATCAGAAATTCTTATCAGAGAATTGTGGACCAATCAGAGAAGATTACGAGCGTGCCAAAATGCTGATTTTCGACTGTTGTCTGAAATTTCAGCTATGGAAGTTGGTGCTTTAGATTTCTAAAGGGTTGAAACTCTCCAAGACATTGTTGGTGCAATGGTCAATGAGGAGTTGACCTTTAGGGGGAGTTTTACCTATTGGTCAAGGGGGAGTTGACTTTTAGGGGGAGTGGTCAATGAGGAGTTGACCTTTAGGGGGAGTTTTACCTATTGGTCAAGGGGGAGTTGACTTTTAGGGGGAGTTTTTACTCATCAAGATTTCTGAGGATGAGTGATATGGGATTATCACTAAGTTGATTGTTGACTTTAGTATCAAAGGGAAAATTAAGGGTTTCAATGAAAGGTATGGGACTTTCATTAGAAAGAAACTCTTGACCTTGATTCACTCTTTTTGATGTGTGTCAAAAAGGGGGAGAATGTCCAGAGAATGTTCAAGGAAGAACATTGGAGTTTGGGGAGAATGTTCAGAGAATGTTCAAGGGAGAACATTGGAGAACTATTGGAAAACCTAAGTTAGGTTATCGGGTTAACCTAACTTGATTATGATTTTTGTCAAACATCAAAAAGGGGGAGATTGTTGGTGCAACCTTAGGTCAAGGTTGACCTGGGTGACCCAACTCGAGTTGACCAGACTCGAGTTGTATTTTGATGTTTGACAAGAATAGAGAAGTTGTATTTTGATATTTGACAAGAATAGAGAAGTTGTATTTTGATATTTGACAAGAATAGAAACTTGGGAAATTATGGGTGCAACCTTTGGTCAAGGTTGATTTGGTTGAGCCGACTTGAATTGACTTGATTCGGGAAAAAGTCCAAGTATGGAGACTTGGCACGGAAAATTCCAAGCAGGGAGCTTGGCATGGGGAAAAGTCCAAGTATGGAGACTTGACACGGAAAAGTTCAAGCAGGGAGCTTGGCACGGGGAAAAGTCCAAATATGGAGACTTGGCACGGAAAAGTCCAAGCAGGGAGCTTGGCACGGGGAAAAGTCCAAGTATGGAGACTTGGCACGGAAAAGTCTAAGCATGGAGCTTGGCACGGGAAAAGTCCAAGTATGGAAGCTTGGCATGGGAGGTCGGAGAGGGCTCGGTAGCTCGTTCTCTGGACTGGATGGAGTCGGAGAGGGCTCGGTAGCTCGTTCTCCGGACTAGGTCAGATAGGGCTCGGTAGCTTGTTCTCTGGACTGGATGGAGTCGGAGAGGGCTCGGTAGCTCGTTCTCTGGACTAGGTCAGAGAGGGCTCGGTAGCTCGTTCTCTGGACCGGACGTGGAAGTCGGAGAGGGCTCGGTAGCTCGTTCTCCGGACTAGGTCAGAGAGGGCTCGGTAGCTCGTTCTCTGGACCGGACGTGGAAGTCGGAGAGGGCTCGGTAGCTCGTTTTCCGGACTAGGTCAGAGAGGGCTCGGTAGCTCGTTCTCTAGATCAGGAAGGTTTTAGGGTTTAAGGCTGGGAAATTTGATCGGTCTGCTGACCGATCCAGTGATACTATGGGTATCTGGATCGGTCTGCTGACCGATCCAGTGATACACTGATTCTCACTGTGGGTCATCTAATCGGTTTGGTGACCGATCAGTAGCCAAACAGAGTGGGAGAAGGAATAAGAGGGATCGGTCTGTGGACTGATCCACCTATGGCCTGATCGGTCCACAAACCGATCAGGGCTCTGCAACCAACTCTCTGTGAGAGTTGGGATCAGTCTGGGACCGATCAGCCTAAGGCCTAATCGGTCCCCTGACCGATCAGATCCGTCCTGGATCGATCAGGGTGGAGCCTGATCGGTCCAGGTCTAGCCGTTGAGTCACAACGGCTAGATTTCTGTGTCTGTGTCTTCTTCTTCGCAGGTTCATATAAATCAAGAGGTGGAGGACCTCTACAAGTGGACTTCTTCTTGCTCCTGCGATCTGAGCTTTGTTGAGCTCTCCACTGCTGAAGCTTCGTGTGAGCTTCCCTCGACTGGACTCCAACTGATCAGTTGCTGCTGTTGTTGCCATCCGTGAAGTGGTTGCTTCATCACCAGTCGACGAGAAGGCAAGAAAACTAGTGTTTTTACATTCATATTGTTCTTGGCTTCTTACTTTATCTTTGTACTCCGATCTTGCTGTTGCAAGAGAGATTGTGGCGAGGTTTCTCCACCCAGAAGGAGTTTTTATTAGCCGATTTTCCGGGTCTCATCCACCGACGGATTGATAGGATTCGTCCACCTTACGGACACGCCGAGGAGTAGGAGTATCATCTCCGAACCTCGTTATATCGTCGCGTTTGAGGTTTGATATTCTCCTGTTTCGTTTCTATCTTTTATTTCCGCTGCGCTAACTAAAATTGTAGGAAGAAACGTGAATTTGGGGTCGGCTATTCACACCCCCCCTCTCTAGCCGCGTCCGAAGGTCCTAACATTAAATACTGTGAGGAACTACAGTACTCTTTAGACTGAGCGTTTTCGCGATTCTTCACAGTGTCTTCTTCTCTTCTTCTCCTCCGAGACGCCGAGATCCCATTCCACAATTCAGATCTGAGAGTTGAAGTCCTTCACCGACGGCGATTGCGAGTTACCGACGTTCATCTTCCGAGGGCAAAGAGTGATCGAGGGAGGTTTCTCGATTGCAATTTGGGTTCTACTCATTGTCGCGATCCTGTTTGAGGGAGGTTTCTCGGACAGCGATCTTCACATCCACCAGAGCTTTGAGGGAGGTTTCTCGGAGTTTCTGATCCTTTTTCAATCTCCATTTCGCAGCAAAACTGGAACGATCTGATCAATTGAACTGGTTTGCAATTCACAGAATCTAAGCTTTGTTTTTCTGCCGATGAGGTTTCCAGTTGGGTGTGAGCTTGAGGGGAGGTTTCTAAGAGCTATGAGCACCTTCTGGAAATAGTTGTAAGCTTGTACATTGCAGTAGGGTGTTTGAGGGGAGGTTTCCAAGAGCACCTCTATTTTCACAGCAGAGTGGAGAATTTTGATCCGGATTTGGATAGTGGAATGTTTTTAGGTTTAGTTTCCTTTATCTTTGAATTGTTGATGTTCATGCTCAGATCTAATGATCTGATATACTTTCGTTGCCATTTTGTTCTGGTTTGAATTCCTTTTGCCATCCAATTTCTGATTTCTTACTTGCAACTCCGATTTCTTTATATTTCTGTAATCAAAACTCATGTTCAGCCACATAATTAGTTTGCAATTAATTTCTGTTTTGCATTAGAGTTCTGATTAATATAAGTTGCTTAGTTTTAGCTATTTAGTTAGCAAGGCTTTTGTTTGGTTCATTGACAGGTTATGACTGTGACTATGTTTACATTTGGAATGCTTATTTTGATATATTGATTGTTACCTCTTATTCAATATTATTTGGTTTGAGCATTCGAGTATAGTTATTGAAATTGATAATCAATGTGATTGGAATGCTAATTTGGCTTCTACAAGTTTGATTGGTGATTGTATTTGTTGTTATTGAATTGTGAATGAAGGAATCCGAATTTCATTGAAGCTAATTTGGTAAGAAAGAATTGGATCATGAATAGAAGTGACTAACTCTTCTTTGATTTTAATAGTGATTTTATTAGATGAAGTCAATTTGTTATGTGAATTAAGTGGAAATGCCTAGTTGACCTTGATGATGAAATAATTCAATTTGAAGCAATTCTAGAGTTTGTACACACTCACTAGTTAACCTTGGCAAAATACGACTTGAGACTCCTTATTACATGTGTTTCATTTAGTTTAATGAGTTTCAATTTTAATTAATTTGGAGCGCCTCGTGACATGCAAAAAGGTCGACACCAAGCTACCTGTCTATATGAAAGTATAGTGAGTATTGTAGTTAGCGATTACCGCTTTGATGATTAAGGCGTCGTCGTGAGCGACCTCCACTCCCTCTAAATCTCGAGGACCGAAACTAATCTCCGATCCCGCTACTACTGGTCTACTACTTCCGGGCTCAATTGGAATCACTGTCAGCCGACCCCCCTGCGATAATTCCTATGTTGCCCCGAGTGGCGTTGTGGCGGTTCTCCACTTCTCGAGCTGAGGGTCGCAACCGCTCAGCTGATGCTCTCTGGCTTTGCGTTGACTGTCGATGCTCTTCAACTGAGGGCCTTTTCTCTTCACAATGCCCTCCTGATCGCCTATAATGGTGACAGTCAGGGGATGGGGAGCGGTGGTGCAATCTTGGTGAGGTCGCTCAGCGAGGCCTCAGCTTGAGATTGTAATAGTTTCTAGTGTTGTGTGTCGCCACCCGATGGAACGAGCAAAAGAGCGGCGTCCATTGTCTTTTGGTGGATCTTCCTCGCTCAGCCTCCACATGATGGACTATGTGTGTACGAGACTCTTGGTGTTGTTGTGTTGCTCCTGCTCGGAGCCCCTTTGGTGGTGGGTTTGAATGGGTTATTCGACGTTCCGGGGTGGTTGTTGGCTCGAGGATCGGTTCCTTCCTTCGAGCCGCCTAAGCCTCTTCAACATTGATGTACTCGATAGCCCACCCGAGTAGGTGATCGAAGTCTCGTGGGGGCTTCTGGATGAGTGACCGAAAGAACTCGCCTTCTAAAAGCCCTTGCCACTTGATTAAATCTTTTAATGTAGGCTCACAAGGCTTCCTTGGGCCTTAAGCGCGAACAGGTTGACATTCTTCCTTTGGAGACAGCGACTACTCATGAATTGTTGTAGGAACGCCGAGCGGAAGCACTTGAAACTGCAGATCTATCCGATCAACAGTCGCTTGAACCACCTCTGTGCTGATCCGAATCGTGGTGAGGAAAACCCAACATTTGACTCCGTCAGTGTACTAATGTAGCGTGGACATATTGACAAACTTGATGAAGTGATTCTTGGGGTTGGTTGCCCCCGTGTACTCTCCAATTGTTAGTGGTGCGTAATGTTGTGGTAGCCGATCGTCCATGATCTCCTGAGAGAGTTGCCTGTTTATCTGTTCGAAAGAATCGTCGAACCTTGATGCTTACCCTTTCGCTTGTCCCAAGTGGGCACATCCTCCGATGAGGATCCTTAGGCCCTATCCATTTGGCCTTGTTCTTCTAAAGGGGTGTGGAACAATGCTCAGTGATAGGGGATCGACATATTCAGTGCATCTCTAAATGTGCCAATCGACTTATTGCTCAGCCTGCGAGCGGCGGGGGTTTTTCGCTCGGCCTCTATGGTCAGCTTGTTGATCGATCGTGAGTTCATTCACCTGGCGATCGACTATTACCTACTGTTGCTCCAACATCTTAGTTGCTTGTGCTTGTATTAGCATTTCCGACTCCTCTTGTATTAATGTCACGGTGGTAAGTCATCCAACATCCTCTATCTCTGCGTTTCGGATTCAAGTGAGATTCCCATAGATGACGCTAAATATGATCTTATCTAGAAACAACGAAGATGATAAGCTGGGGATGTGGCAGTGTAGTTGACGCGGTGAAGACTCCACGTAGCTCTGTAACATAAAAATGTCAATGCCGGGCCGGGAAAGGGTTCCCGGTGTTGGCCCTCCGATGCTTAAGTCAGTCTCCAACGATCTCAAGAAATGGAGAACTGTAGTTAGAGGATGTAAAAGATGAACTTTCACATACTTCTCCCTGTGGATGGGAACCCCCTTTTATAGTGTTCCTATAGTGTTTGTGCACGCGTCCCAATGCATATGCACATTTTCCTACGTGTCCTAGGAAAAGACATGACGAAAAGTGTCTCTGATACCATTCCTTAAGTAGCCATACAATCCTCTGATGTGACAGCATGAAAGCTTCTGAAGTAAGATTTACTTGCTGGACATGCCCTGTTGTCAGCGGTACAGACTCCTAAAATGATATGATAAGATATTTGGCAGGACCCTGCTCGGCTGATTGGTGTTCGCTCGACCGGGGTTCACCCAATCGGTAGTGTCATTAGGCCCGCTGGCTCGTCCCTTTCAGAACTTCCTAACTATCCTCAATTATCTTCATCTGACCGGGCGTGGTGCTCGATCAGCGAGACTAGCGGTTGTTTATTTTTCTTTGTGATTGGAGGACAATTTACCTAGTCGAGAAAGACCCAGCTTACTTGTCTCTCAAGTTGGTACCATTCGCTCGATAGTCTAGGTTCGCTCAGTAGTACTCGGTTCGCTCGGCTGTAGTCGGTCTGCTTAGCGAACCTGGATACCCTACTTAACTTTGTTTTTCATGTCAGCTAGTCTTCTTTGCTTTGACCTATCTTTGGTAGGACCCCTCATCATTACCGGATCAACAACCATAACTAGAGATGACAATGAGTCGGGACTGGGGCAAGTTTGCCATCCCCATTCCCACCCTTGAATTATAGCTCCGTCCCCATCCCTCGTCCCAGCCCAGGTTTTGTTAAATCGGGGAATCTCTATCCCCAATTCCATGGGGATTAAATCCCATTCCCGCATCTATCCCCACTTCAAATGTCCATTGACTTGGCAAAAAGGATTTTAATTTTCAACCTCTTTCGTATTAATATAATAAATCAATTATAAAATTTATTATTATTATTATTATTATTATTATTGTTGTTGTTGTTGTTGTTGTTCTTGGGATAAATTCAGCAATAGGATAACATCCTTATATCCACTCTCGTTTAACCTGTAGGGATTTGAAAAATATCTAAATTGGAACTCTAAAATACTCTCCGAACTCATTTCCATTTCATATTTTTCCCGTGAAACTCCGAACCATAGAAAAAATTATCATCCCTAACTATAACCATACTCTCCAACTGTAATTTTATACCATATTTAGCTTATTATGTTTTTTTATAAAATTGTATCTCTTATAATTTTATCGGAAAATCTCTAATGGATTTAAATTTATCATATTCATTCAACATAATATTTATGTATTTATAGACACTCTTGATTTTGATCATATTTAAAATTTCTAAATTTGGATCCTATATAACTATCAATAAATTTGTGTCAAAATTACTCAAATTTATTAGATTCAATTAAAATTAAAACTTGTAACTATGCCTTGTAATTTTGATTCCATGCCTTAGTTAATCCGCTTGAGTTTTTTTTTTTTTTTTTTTGTTTAAATCAACATTTTCCTAAACGAGACAAATAATAATTTTATAATATTATAAAATATAATAATAATAATAATTTTTAAAATTTTAGATTTACTTTGGTGGTTTAGATGCGTGTCAGATGAGAGAGTATATAAATAAAAAGGTATTTTTGAAAAAAAATACAGAATTTGATAAATTTAAAAAATAAAGTGCGCTATTTAATATTTGTAAAAGTTGAGCATCCTCCACTAGAAAGCTGAACTAGTAACCAACCCCTAAAATTATTTTTCTTCCACCGCCTCCCTCTCCGCCCCACTGGCATAGTGACATATCCCCTAATCAAAAACAAGGGGATCATAAATGAATCATTTATAATTATAACTACGTTGTGATCTCTTTAATTTAGACCGGGATGAATGATCAGAGGTCACTTAAAGACCGCCTTGTTCGGCGCCAGACTGGTCATTTGTCCACCGCCAACGATTTTTAGATAATTTTTAATTATTCATCCCGATATAAACTATAATCTAAAACGATGAACACAAATAGATATCACAATTAACTGCGGCCTAATTACTACCGTAATTCGACCACAATTACAAACGGGTCCAAGGCCTAAAATCGTCCCATAGCCGGAGCCGAGCGTTCTTTTTAATCCCAGATGCGTTTTCCATGAAATCTGGTTCAGGACCGAACGGAATGCAATCCAAGTACCGCAACGCCGGCGATGGATACCGGTCGGGGGCGTCGTTCGGCCGCCACCAGAGGCGCGGAGGCTTCAACCGCAGCTACCCGAAGCCCCACAACCGTCCCGCCACGAAACTGGAAATCCTAATGGAAGCCGGCCGCCTCGCCGCTGAATACCTGGTCTCCAAGGGAGTGTTCCCCTCCAGTGCTTTCCCACGGGACCTCGTAAGCGACGACACCCCGCATGAATTCACTGGCCCCGCGCGAGAAAACCCCATCCCTTCGTCTTTCAATGACTCCCGAGTTCCGGCAATGGAGAGGCTGGGGGACGCCGGTTCTGGCGCTGGCTATGCAAGGAAAAGGTTCAACGATGGTTACGATCGATTTGGGCCGAGGAAGAACTCTAGGGCGCGTCGAACAACGGGGTCCTACAACAGAGGTGATGGTGGTCCGGACTGGGGTAGGGAACGGGCAGGATACAAACCGTGGTTGGAACGGAGTAGAAGCTATTCTGATATGGTGGAAGAGGAAGACGATGATTTTTTGGGCCCAAGATACAACAAAGACCGCCAGAGCGGGCATGAGGAGGTTGGGAGCAGCAGGGTTGCTGGAGATGAACAGCAATCGAAGAATGAAGTGGTGGGCGAAACAGTATCGGAGTCGGAGGACACTGGATCAAAGGCCAGTTCGTATAATACCAGAAAGGATGCCCCCGCCGAGGGGTGTGCTGATGTGAACAGGGCAGACGATGTGATGACCTCAAATCCCGAAGCTGGAGAAGTTAAGAGCTGCGAGAGTGAAGACGTGGGTAATAAGGGTGTTGCGGAGATTTATTTGACCGTGAATCCTGGTGAAGTTGAGGAATGCGGCTCTGTCATTGATCACGGTGATACTCTGTTGAAACTTGGTGGTTCTCCAAAGGTGCCAAGAAGACTGCGGTCATCACTGGCACATAAAAACACTATTTTTCATGCTTCTCCAAAGGTGGGAAACGGGGTTGAATGTGCTTCTGAACGAGAAACTGAAATGGTTTTAGACAAGCTCCCAATTGATGGTTCCCTGAAACAAACCCGAGCATCATTGACCTATAAAAGTTTCCTTGATTATGATCTCAGGAATGAGGGTGTGAATGTGGTCGAAGTTTCTGGTGGAGAAACTGAAACAATTGCAAACAAATTTCCAACCGATAGCATAGTGAAAGATTCACATATACATCACAATGTCAATCCTGAATGTGAAATGCCAGTCAATTTGTCTGATGATGATATCCAGTCCTCCAAGCAATCAATAGAGTCTCAGTGTGATCTTCAACAGAGTCTGCCTTGTTCAAAAATGTCCCTTACTGTAGTAGGTGTAGGTGAGGAAGATAAGGTTACTGAGCAGACTGGTAAAGAGGAACTTAACAAACAAGTTAGTTCACCTCCACCCAATACATCTCAGCAGAATGAGTTTTCTCAGCTTGATGGTGTTACAGAAACACAGTCTAGCCTGTTCATTAAGATGTCATCACAGGACGTAGAAATAACTAAGCCAGGTTATCAACTGAAACCAATCACTGCCCCTTCGGTTTCAATTGTTGATGCCGAAACCATTTTGAAAATAGATGGAGTAAAGTGTAACCAACCAACTTCTTTTAAGATCTTTGACCTCAACCTAATGGAGGCTCCTGATGAAACTGATGTTCATGAGGACCATATGTTGGGTGCTTCCCATACTTCAGCTCTTCCACAGGCATCTGGAAAACAGCTTTCAGTTGATTTCAGCCTGTCAAGAAATAACAGGGCCAATGATACATACGACTCCAACCAACTTTCAGGTGACAGAAAAGCCATTCAAGTAATTGATTTGGAAGAAGACTCCCCAATGGAAGTTAATGATGTTCTGAAATCTAAGTAAGCATTCATTCAACTGAATATTGGACAGTTTTTTGTATGTCATGGTTGGAAGATGTTGGACCTTGGTGCATTATAGAGAGCTATTTCCCTAAATCAGGATATTAGATATCCTATATATTTAATGTTTTCCTCATTGACTTCTAAGGCTTGTCTATATGAAAGGCCACTTGATTAGTCTAACTTCAATTTAATGTCGTTATAGGAATGAAATAATATATCCAGCGGAGAATATTCTAAACCACACAACACATTCAGATGAACTCCCTGTTGTTCAGGATACTTATGGTCTGGTCATTTCTGATTATCTGGAAGCTGATATGAGATGCAGCCAACAAGACCAAGCTGAACTTAATAACCTTCAAGTTGGAATGGGTCTTCATGGTGCAGAGGTAACATTCATTGAATCCTAGTATTGAGATTCAATTATTTTTTTTCTAGTGAACAATGTCACTGTAACTTACATGGTGCAGAAGTATTAAATGCGATGTTGTTACTAATATAAACCTACTTATTATTTTGGTATTTGCCTTCTTATAGGAGTTTGCTGTGGTTGATGATTCAATATATGGATCACTTGGAGATATAGGTTTGTCAAATATTATTTTGTTGTAGTTATTATGATTTCCATGAAAAGGTTATTTATATCTAGAAAACTTGATTTGACCATTAGTTTATTGTGACTTCTTTTTCGTTTGCTTATCAACTGGCATGTTTTATTCACTACTTTACACAATCGCACACACGCACAGGCACGCACGCACGCACACACGCACGCCCACACACACACGTCATATTGTGATTCAAAACCAATATCTTACGTCCATGATTGTCTATCTTCTTGGAATTGATATCCATTCAATTCTAGTTAGTACACTAGGATATGGTAAAGAATTGGAACATGAAAAGTAATAATGCAGACTGAGGGATTTGATTTTTAGAAAGTAGATTTGCAAGAATTTATTGTGATAAGTTTCCATCTTTAGGAGAATAATCAGTTAAAGAAAATCTCTAATGTGGTAATTTTCTTAGTTAGGACCATAGAGAAGTGTTGGTAGAAGTTTATTTAATTTAGTTTCATTTCCTAGTTTATAATTTGATTTATTTTCTATTGTAATTGAGTCCTTTTAGGTATAAGATTATTTCTTACAATATCTTTACTTTTTTTTTCTAATTTTTTTTGGGTTTGTAGCCGTTAAAAGGAACAACAATTCCGCCATGAGATCAATTATATCTATATTAGAGATTATCTAATCCCCATGTCACCTCAATGTAAAGTATTTTGTGAATTTTAATTTACTTTGGTGCTACTTTGATATCTGGTTCTTGATGTTGGTGTTTGACAGTCTACTTTCTCTTACACGATTTCATTCTAATTATTGTGCATGCATCCCACCACATCCCTCAACCATGGTCTACGTCATTCCACTTAGGCACTATCACGAGCATTACTGCCAATGAGCCTAACAAGCAATTCTAAGTCTCTGCTGCAATCTAGTGACTATTTTGATCCTTTTCTCCCTTTACTCACCTTTCCAGTCCATCGTTTCAGATTTATTCCGCCTTATTCATAATTCAAAGCTAGAGCATTCCTTAGGCAAGTTTGCTATGCATACCTGCAATCCATCCTTCATAATTTATAAATTTGCCACTAGATTTGACACAACAAACAACATTTCCTCATCAGATAGTTCCTTTTCATTGTTTGCATATTCAGACTACCCAACACTGCCTGCTCTTGTGATGCCATCCAGTGTTGGAACTACCCATCTCCTTGTGTGAGCCTCAAAGTTGTGCTCATTGTTTTTGTAGCGTTGGAATCAACTCTAGAGATTCAACATGCCTAAATAAGGCTGGCAGAACTCCTTTTCTTTCTCGTAAACAAAGAAATTCTCTCCCTTTTGGCATCAAAGACCTCTCATTTGTGGGATCGAGGTGAGCGAGAGAGAGGAAAGGGGGGGGGGGGGGGGGGGGGGGGGGGGGGTTGAATCGTGCTTTTAAAAAAATTTTAAATCAATCTTAATTTTGAAATAAGAGATTAGTTGAAGTTGAAATGAAAGGCAAGAATAAAATTTACATAGGCATTTAATGTGATTCAGTAACCCCTAGGTTTCTACTCTACGACCTAGTGATGAGTGAATCAGTCCTCGTCAAAAATCATTATAGTTTCTCCTTTCTAAAAATTTTCAGAGGTAGGAAACCTTTACACAATTTTACTAAGTAATACAATGTAAAAGCTAAATAATTTAACAATGAAAGAAAAAGTTGGCGGCCAATAATAATGACAACTTAAATAAAATACCAAAAGAAGAATGCTAAGTTATCTGAAATTAGATCTCTTTGTTGTCTGTGGAAAGCTTCTGAATGATAGAAATAGGAACTTTTGAAGCTTAGTTTGTGTTGATTGAACGACCAACCATCTACTTGGCTGCCACGCGTACTCAACATCTGGGATCAACTGTTGACTTTGTTATCTGGCCTAATTGTAGTGTTCATGTGGTCAATCAACCCGTACAAATTTTACCGAGTCGAGTTTATCCTTCTACTTCGTCAGCTATTGACTTAACATATGGTCGACCATTATTATTCATTTGGTCGATAATCTAGATAATGTCTGTGGCTGGATCTTATCGATAACCATTTCCCATGTCCATATCAACTATTGACTAAGTTATCCTTGTCGACCATTATTGTTCATTTGATCGAATACTTTGTGGGACTTGACTTCTAGTTAACCACTAGACAACATCTAGTCAACAATAGAATTGAACGGAACCAAATAGTTTTCCTTGCAAGTGATTGATTCCTTCAATTTCTTTAACAAATATTCTATATTTCGAAATAAATGTGAAGAAATACATATATTTGAGTGATAATGAACTATTATTGTTCAAGCATGATAACTGATACACTAGCATCATGAAGAAGGTTGAAGCCAATGCCAAAGCAACCTGTATGCTATAATGCGGACTGACAAAAGAAGAACTCAATAGAGTGGGACCCTTCTGGGATCAACACAAACTAAGCTGGATCAAAGGCCAGTTCCCTTTTACCATCTAATTGATTGAACTCAATAGAGCGGGGCCCCAAACCCGTGCAACCAAGATCACCAGAAATTCGTCACGGAGCAAAGTAGCTTAGAGATGACCGAAACGTTATTCCGGTCGGGTAAGAACGTACTATCGAAACTCATCGTTGTATGGAAGAGCAGCCCAGTCCTTCCGAGCGGAGGAGTACTTAGCCGAGCGGCTATCTCGCTCGGCCGATCAGCGGGAACACTGATGTGTCTTTGGATATACTTTTGGGAGATGGTGCCGCCGACACGAGGCATAGTCAACAAGCAGATCGTACAACGGATAAATCGGAGGACATGCCCACGACCAATTGGAGAACTTGTCCATGACCACGTGTCCAGGACCAATTGGAGAACGTGTCCACAAACAATGAGAGAAGTGCTCATGTCTCGAAAAGCGTGCACATCGCCCTCCAGGGTATTATATAAAGGGGGGGTCCGTATATCGGCACAGGTAGGCAATATTCACGGTTTACGCTTGTGTCACTGTTGTTCCGTCTTCTTCTTCGTGCCGGTGACTGACTTGAGCGTCGGAGGACCAACGCCGGGACCCTTTCCTTGGCTCGACACTGATGTTTATTGTACTTGCAGATCGGAGCGTGGTCTATATCCAGTCAACGCAGCAGCCACATCCCCAGCTTTCCGTTTCCACGATTTTCGGACAGGATTAATAACCATGATCATGGCTTGAGAACCAAATCTGGTGAACTAATATGTTACAATATAGTTGACCAAAGTCAATTGACTGTGTAACCACTGCCCGCAATTTAATTAGAATATGTAAGCCATCTTTTTTAGAAACCTATATATACCTTGTCTGCCACCCTATTCCACTGTCCCTTGTTAGTCTATCTGATGCTCAAGAAAGGAAGGCTTATGCATAAAGGACTAACATTGCCAACAATCAAGTTGTTAAGCTTGGTCCCTTCTCTTTGGATTTCATTTGTCCAACTCTATTTGGGTTAAGTTTGACCATCTTCTAAGAGTAGAAAAAAAATTAAGGGTTATTTGGCCTATGATTTTTTTTTCCCAATTCTTCATTTCAAAGAAATGAAGAATGCGTAAACAATTTTGTTGCTTTATATAAAAACTAGTTTGGTTTAATAATATTGAATTATTCCAAGTGATAGAAATAATGAGAATTTATTTGCTTGATTATTAATTTTTATTGTTATAATAACAACAATAACAATTAAAATTATAATAATAAAACAATTAAAATAATAATAATAATTAAACCATTCAATAATAATACAAAATTAAATAATAATAATAATAATAAATTAAATAATAATAAAAACATTAAATAATAATAATTTATTTGTATAAATTTATCATTTTTAGTTTTCCATTTTAAAAATAGAGATGAGTTCACGATATAAAATATCGTATCAGTTTGCATTGACATAATATACCATCTTCCTCGTTGACTGACATTGGCACAGAGTCGCGACCTCGTGAGGTCTTGGAGGTAGTCGCAACCTTGTGACGACCTTGCAAGGTCACAAAGATAGTTGTAACCTTGCAGTTGCCATTGTGAGGCCGTGTCATTTTTAAATTTTTTTTAGAAAGTTAATTTCAGTTCCTTTCCTTATTACTTTTTCTCTCTTAATTTTTTTCCTCCATCCATTACCTGCATCACTATTATTTCTTTCTTTTCTTCATCCGTCCATGAGAGTAAACATAGAGAAAAAAAAACCGCTTTAGCTCTTTAAGGATGGTTAATTTTTTTCTCGTCTTTATCTATCCACGAGATAAATAGAGAAAAAAAACTCTTAAAGCATATTAACTTTTTTCCTTTAAATAGCAAAAAAATCTCTTTAAGATGGAGGAAACAAATTGCTAACCTTATAAAATATAATATTATGAATTAAATTATTATATATAAAAATTTGATTTTATTTTAAAATGTTCAAAATAAATCGAAATCTACTTGTTGGACTTCAACTTATCCTAAATTGACTTTTACTCCATAAACATTAAATATTTCATGAAATAATATTAAAACTTGAACTTAACATTCAATATCTCAAATATAATTCAATAATAAACATATAATAATCAAATATTAATGAAAATATTTTTAATCAATATATTTATATTTAAAAAGTACCCAAATTGTATCACGGTTTGAAATTTTAAACTTTGGATGAGATTTAGAAAATTACTTTTGTTTGTTCTCTATGTTTCTAGTGCTATGTTGTTTGTCTTCTCCTATTTTAGAAACTCATTAAAGAAATAAAAAATTTCGGTTTATAGGAAAAAATTGAAAACTTAGAACTAGCTTACAATGGCCCAATCAAATAGGGTTGGAGTGGTGCACTTTATCCTTTTGGCTTTTTTAAGACTTAACACAATATTTAGTACTAAAGGAGCGATACACAATATATAGTGGTAACGGTAGAGATTATGAAAGTCTTGCTTGGATCTGATCCAAGTCTAATTTCAAATAGAGGCTTGAGCTACAGGAATTTCAACAATTAATTAACTCATACCGTCTGATTGAATTCACATTCTTTCTTTTTAAAATAGTGTTATTTAATTTGTTAATTTATTCTTCTTACAAAATCCTTGTATATCATTTACCTTATTTATAAAAAAAGTCTATATTATGACTAAATTATCATGATAGCTTAATTTCTTGTTCCTTTATATATCATCCATTATATTTTTGCTTGTATAATAGATTCATTACCTATCATATTACATTTATCGTGTTTTAGTTTGTCAATATGCTTAGATTGTTATGATGAGAGGAAACAATAATATTATTTGATAAAGGAAAATTTAAGAGGAAGAGTTGTAATCCTAGCGGATGGAAATTGAAAATTATATTAAATCAAAACTACTCCAATACATGGATCGTAGTTGTGAGATCGGGAGAGATGCCGATGATGGGGTTGAAGTGTAATTTATCATAATTAACAAATGCAATGGAAATTAAGTCTTTTTTAGTTTTTGAGAAAATACAATAGAAATTAAATATTTTCAAGTTCTTGAAAAATACAACAAAAATAGTTCATATGGTTTTTTGAAAAATATGCACAAAGGAAGTATTGAATTAGACAGATTTGTGCGAGTACAGAAGGTCTAGTGTGAAAAGAAAAGTAGATGTAACTATTTACATAGTTTGGAATCATGGCCTACTCCACGATCTATGCACTCGTATGGTGAGTCACCCCTAGAAGATCCATTATATTTTCTCTTTTTTAAAGGTGGAAAAACCTTTTACAAATCCCAACAACATATAAATACAAAGATGATGAGAATATGAAGCTTAAAGTTAGAGAAACCTTAAGCTTAAAAATTGAAATGAGAAAAATAACTGTAATAGTACAACAAAAAACTATGAAACTTGAAAAGAACGACAATGGAGAGCTAAGAGTCGCATAATTCTTAGATGGAACACTTGTTGTTTCTTTTTTTGGATAAGTAAAAGTGGTATATCATCTATCCAAAATGTACAAAATGAGGTTTTAGGTTCTATTCATATCTGATGTAGTATCAAATCTGAATAGATACCTAAAGACCTATATCTGCGCACTCCTGAATATTCTTTCTACATCTAACTAACCCTCACCAAAAAAATTACGACTTCGGGCCCTCCGCACATAATGTGTCAGCGATGATAAAGCTAAATGATGAACCTTTGTCGCCATCCTGCTCCCTCTATAATACCATCCAAAGACACGGATTGTCCTCCGGTAGGTAGACATCTCTAGATGCATATGCCGCGAACCTCAAATCCTCCGTCATAGGTCTACGATCGGGGGGCACTGGAAGAATAGATGCTCATGTGTCTCTAGCACTTGTCCACAAAACATGCATTGTCGATCCTCCTGATACTCCTGTTGGTTTTTGGTAGGGAGCCTCTGCTGTGCAAGCATCTAGAAAGTGACTGCATGACTTCGTTGAATGTAAGACTTCCACACTGTCCGTGCCTATGGCACTTGGGACTAGGACTTCAGAAGAAATCATAAGCCTAGGTGACTCTGTCATCTTGTGAAAACCACTTTACCAGTCTCCATCTAGTCACCTTAGGTGACCCAGCAGCCTCAAGGATGAGATCTCATATGTGTTGTAAATACTTGATCAACGGGGAATCTGAATGAATTGCTTGCCTGGACCACAAATCAATGAGACTCATGTAGGTATGATGTACTCATTTAATCCATAATACATCCTCCTTTTCTTGAATCCTCCAAAGAACCTTAGCTAGGAGGGCTAGGTTCCACGCCTGTAAGTCTCTGAATGCGCCCTCAGTTTTTGGTCTACACATATCTGCCCAAGACCTTAGAGGGTGCTTGGACGTCCACATGAAAAAACGATATATGCTATAGATATAGTCGATGATATGTAGCGGCATAATAGAAACCTAGAAGCACTCGACTCTATGAAGTACTAAAGTAATAAGCTGCACCTTGCCTGCATAAGACAATGTCCTTCTTGGCGAGGCGTTGATCAATCAGATCAGAGAATCAGTTAGCGGGCTATAATTAGATATCCATAGGCATTGTGTAGCTTGTGGAACCCTTGAAATAATTGAAAGGCATAGTGCTTTCCTGGAAACTTGCGATGGATAGAAGCCTACTTTGTGTCATATCATCAACTCCAGTGAGGTAAATATTGGACTTCAAGCGATTAACTTGAAGTCCAGAAGTAGAACCAAAGTCCTGTAAATATGTGATCAATGTGCCTACTGAAGTTGTATCACCCCGACTGAAAAGAAGGAGATCATTTGCATAAGTTACATGAGTCACTCTGAGGTGCCCGCACTGTGGGTGGAAGCTGAAACTAGGCCGTATCGTACTCTGCTGCAACTGCCTCCTAAAGATCTTAATGCAGATCTCAAACATGTATGGTGATAGAGGCCGACCAACCTTTGAGGTTAATTTACTCAATGCTCTGTCCAGCACTCCAAAGGCAGATTACGGATTTGCATCCAGATTGGGAGTCGTTGAAGTTCCTCTGGTCAAAAGAAAAGGCAGTGGTTTCAGATACAACGGACAACCATACGCAACATAGGGCCCTCCTCTTAGGACACAATCACAATTGGTGAAATTTGAATACAAGCCATATAATCCTATGAACCTGGATGTCATACTGCACCTTCCAACAGTTGGCCATTGCCTTGATTGTTGGCCATCAAGGGAATCACCCAACAAACCGCCAAATCAAGCAAGCACCCATTGCATCCGCAATCGAGTCCACATCTCCCTCTACAAGTGCAACATGGTCAGTATTCGATAGGATAAATTTCAAGGCATTATCCTGTGAGAATAGCCTGTTGGTGGAGAACAAATCAATCCATTTTCGTCTTCCTCCATCTCCCTCTAGTTGCGCCTCCACCAATTGACCATCTGTAGGAGTAGCTTGGTCCTGTTGCTCTAGATTGGAGGGTCGATTTTGCTCTGCACTCGGAGTCCTGTTTGTTTGGGTTGCCAGCTTCTAGCATTGGACTCTGCTGGCTTCTCAGCTTGCGCCTGTGTGCTGCTGCCTTGCCATACTTACGGCGGGTCGCTCAAGCCGAAAAACTACTGCCTAAGCCTGACAGCCTTGGTTTTCACACTGTTACACCTAGTAAGTGAGGTCACATGCACTGATGGTACTAGTCAGCCCCACCAATCCAAAGCCAACTCAGGGAGAAGGGCTGAGGTGGCTCGTCTTCCCCAGCATCCCTCTCATTAGCTTGCCATTGCCTTCCCTCTAGAGAGAAGGGAGAGCTTCTCTCTCTAACCGGAACATTTGTTGTTTCTTGATTATTATTTGAGTTGCTTTTGCTTGTTAGATATTGAGTGAGATTGGTTATTATCAATTAAATTCAAGGGATTAAACACCATGTCATGTCGGTCTTCATGGGAGATTTCATTCTACTTGCGGACTAGAACTGGCACGGTGTTGGGAGACATCTGTAAGGTCACGGAGACAACCACGAGGCCACAAAGATAGTAATGACCTCAAGTGTCCTCCGTGAGATCGTAACGCCTACTGTGAGGTTAATTTTTTTTAACCTCTTTAATAATAATAATAATAATAATATTATTATTATTATTATTATTATTATTATTATTTGAAGGGGAGTCTTGACGTAAAGGTAAAGTTATTACTTTGTGACCTAAAGGTTATGGGTTTGAATCCTAAAAACAGTTTCTTGCAAAAAGCAGGGTAAGACTGTGTACAATAGATCCTTTCTTGGGACCCGCAAGGCGGGAGTTCTATGACCGGGCTACCTTTTTTTAATTAATAATATATTTTTTTTCTATCTATCCATAAAAAAATCTCTTTTAAAGGTGGTTAATTTTTCTCTCTATTTATCTACAAAATAAACAAAAAAACCCTTTTTAGGATAGAGAAAAATAGATTATTTAAATAATAATAATAACATATAATATAATTTTTAATCTTATAAAATATTCTATGAACTAAATTATTATATATAATTTAGTTTAATTTTAAATTGATTTAAAAATTTAAATCTAATTTAAATTAGATTAACCTGACTGTGCATGTTTACTTGGTGGTTTTAACTAATTTTAAATTAGCTTTTACTCAATAAGTATTTAACATTTTATGAGATAATATCAAAATTTGAACTCAACTTACAATATCTCAAAGGTAACTCAATAATAAATATCTATAATAATCAAATATTAATAACTATTTTAAATTAATATATTGATATTTAAAAAAAATTGAAACCGTATCTGCACGACACAATATGGTGCTTAAATCATATCGATCCGATTATAAATAAAAACTTTAACACGACTCGAAATTTTAAACATTGGTTGAATTCACTAATTTTGGAATTTCTCACTGCATCTACTCAACTGCTTCTATGGCATCAATCAATTGTGTAAACTTTACTCGACTCAATCTACATACTAAATAGAATTATTTGCTGTTGTACCAATCAATTGAACTAGATCTATTTGTGACCAATTTCCTTGGTTCAGATTGTGTCATTTGCTAATGACTATGTCATTAATGGATTGCCGACTAATATAGATGCGAGCTTATCCTCGACCAAATTCTTTGATGACTTTGATAGATCATCTTCAGTTAACTGCAAGTCATAACTTTTAACTTTTTCAAATGATATTCTGGTTAACAATTATAATAATATGAATTTGAGTAATAAATTGACTAAATTTATGATTTAGTCGACTCAAATTGGAATAAATATTGTTTTGTCGCAAATCTTAGTTAACTATACAAATAAATTGACTAACCCATTGACTTTGACTTTGAAACACATATATTTTGGTCATAGCATCACTTAAATAAGAAAATTACTCTCACATCTCACATGCTTAGAGATTACCTCTTGCACTTTTTCCATACCAAGTATTTAGTTATCTTTAACCACTTCTCGTCTACCAAGCGATCTTGCCACCAAGTCTTCATTCGCTAGGTATCCAATTTACCTTGACATACTAGAATTTCATTTACTAACACCTATTAGACTTCCAAGTCGGCTAGCAATTGTGCGACTTTCTTTGCCAAATGTGTTGCTACAATTATGCATTAAGTGGTTGAGTCTAACCATATTGCTACATGGCTTTGATTTAATTTATAAAGGTTTAAAGTTAGATTTATATTATTGTATTCATGCCCTTTGTTCCTTTGTTCCTTTGTTAAGTTTGTAGGTGCAAGGTTTCCTGATACTAACATTGCAAGTACAATGGGAGAATCAAATAGGAGTTGATAGAAATCCAAGTGGGTCGAGGACAATCAGACATTAGACAAAGGAAGTTCCATAGGCGCGGGTAGATTTGGAAGTTCAATAAGTGTTGACAGATAAAGTCCATATAGGTTAAGGTGGACACATACCTAGTGGATGAAGGAAGACCTGGAGGCGAGGTCTCTTGGTAGACAAGAAATCCCAGTAGGTCAATGACAACGGGATGCTTGACATGGAAAAAGTCCATGAGGTAATCTCTTAGCATGTAAGTAATAAATATGATATCATTTGAAGAAGTTGAAGGTTATCACTTGGAGTCGATTGAAGATGACAAATTAGTCTAATGGTAAAATAGTAGTCAGTGTTCGGTTAAGGATAAACTCATATCTATATCAATTGACTAATGGTAAAAGGATGATCAATTGATGACACAATCAAATGACAAAATTTAGTCAACTAATGCAAAGCAATTTAAATTCAAGTGAACCGGACGTGATCCAAAAGGATGCATCAATGTATGATTTCGTTTAATCGACTAACAAGTAGATTTAGTTGATTGAAAATGAGCCCAATCATAAGAAAATGTGTACATCTAACAAAATGAGGTGGCGGAGAATAAAAAACTGAGCCCAACAAGACGTAGCTAGGTTTATGTTGAATGAATACTCACTACCTATTACTTTTGTGCCGAGATAATAAATCTCGCATGTTATATTGAAAAGAAAGTTTACTTGCATGGCATTTTAGGAGAAACTCTATGAATTTTGGTTTGAGAAATTTCTACAATAACTTGGATTTTTTTTTTTTTTGGCTTAGGCAGAAGAGGGTCTCTGATACCGATTAATAAGCAAATGATAATTGAAATCTTGTAGTAGATTGATAGATTTTCTTAAAGTAACAAATCTAATAAAAGGTCACCACCAAGTTTAACTTCACTAACAGATACAGAAATTCACCATCATCAGGATGCATAAACTCAGATAGAGACCCAAACTAGACATCATGCAAGGATAAATCTAAGAGATACATAGAATAGAAGAGGAAACTCAAAGATTTTCTGAATTAACCGTCAAGTCTAAACTTTTTTCTTACTGCAAACAGCAAAATAAATACTAGTGTATAAAACATCCCTCCATGTTTTGGGAAGTACGAAATTTATAGATTCACTATTGATAACTAACGTTTTTAATGCTTTCCTTGGTAAAGAAGATAAAGCTGAACAACATAACTTTTCCTTGAAAATACAAAATCTGCTAAAAAAGTTAACTGGTTGATTTATTACTGATAATTAAACTCTTTAATACTTTTGGTCAAGAACATAAGCTGAATTAATTCTCCCTTTGAATTTGCACACTAGACCACCTATTAAAGGAACAGCAATAACTTTTCCTTAACTCTTTAGCATTCATTTGGCTTATGGACTGTAAATAATACAGTAGGGTCAGCGAGATTCACAAAACCTGAATGCAGCACATTAAGCACTCCTTTGTCAATCTCCCTGGGTTAGAAAACCTTATCCTCAAGTGCTCATTTGTTCCATGATAAGTACTTAAATCAGCCACATTACACATTGGAGACACTCCATAACCTTCAGGGGCTCGATCTCAAGCATTTCTTGCCAATTTTCTTGAGCACCTTAAATGGACCATCAGCCTTGGTTTCAATTTACCAAATTACCAAAGTATGATTTCCAATGACCGATAAATAGATTGAATCAAGTTCACACCTTGCAAGTCATACACATCCTGAGTTTTTCCATAGTAATACTGGATTAATGTGCTTTATACCCTGATAAGATATCAATATATTGATCTGTATTCATGGTTGCTGTTTCTTAATTAATTACTGCCTGTGTGGCTGTACTTCTCAATCATCAAATTGGTTATGAATATTAAGTTCAGTAGGTAAATTAGACCATCTCTTGATAGCTTTAAATTATAACTACTGAAAAATTTGTGTCTTTCTGAGCAAAATTTTGTATTCTCAGGATTTATTGATGTGTGGGACCAGCCACCACAGGATTATGAGAAGTTCTTTTGACATTTCAATTGCATCCTAATTCTATTAAAAGGTTGCCCAGTTCCATTGGAAACAGTTAGGCAATTAAAACTTCTCACTGTTGTATTATTAATAGTTGCAAGAATCAATTTGGTCACAGCCGTAAAAGACAATTGATCATATATGATGCTGTCTATTTGGTGAAATCCTTGCCCTATGCCATTTCTTATAATTATTATTATAAGAAATAAGAGGCCGGATTATGATCCTTGTGTGAATCAAGGTATTGACTATTTATGATTTCCAGCATTGGCCATGCATATGAACACGGGCACTGCAGTGGGTTCATCAAATGGGGCATTATGAAATGGAAATTTGGGATTCAATATGAAGTGCCTGAAATATACAAGCGAACAGAATTATTTTATTCATTTGTAACTTCAGAAGTTGAAACTGGTTTTACAAGGCTAAAGTGAGTTATATAATTTTTTTGGTTAATGCATGTTTACCGATTATGAAATAGAAATGATCTCAATTTTCTTTTAGAATTTACTACTGAATGTATTTAAACCGAGTTAATTGCGTAGCTTTGCCTAAATCTGCAACATATACAGAACAGTAAGTTTATTCAACTCTATTTTCGTTTTTAGGCATGATGATTTTTGTTGCCTAGTTTAAACTGCCTTCATTATGCACTTCCATTTTAGAATGATAAAATTCTCAAAGGATGTCAGTTTTCATTTATGCTTAGCGGACATCTTATTCTTTTATTTAACCAAAATATGTCTTTTAGCAAAAAAAAATTATATATACCTCATATGCCTATCTGATTAGGCTTGAACTATTATGCATGTATTGCGCAATAATAGAAGTAAACACTAACATAATTTTTTTAACCTTATTTTGAACTTTAATTTTCATTCCATCACCTATAACCAGAGCCGTTTATTTGGATTGAGTTATTGGATTGATCTACATTGTTAAACAATTTAAGTGGGTTAAATTATAATTTTATCAATCCATTTTAAATGGGTCCAGGCATATAACCCGCCTAAGCTCGTGGTTCGTGAAAGTCAGCTTGTGGACTTAGGTTGGTTCATGGGTTGAGATTTTTTTTTTCTTCCAAAATTTAAAATTAAAGTGTAAAAACTCAATGAGCTTGTGAGTTTGATATACCTAAATTGTAATCCAAATTTAAAAATTTTATTTTAAAATTTGTTTTGATAGGCTTGTGGGCTTACCTGTTTAAATCGTAATCCAAATTTAAAAATTTCAATCTTATATATATATATATATATATATATATATATATATATATATATTTATTTATTTATTTATTTATTTGATGGCCTCATGGGTTCGATTGTTTAACCCGTAATCTGCCTTGAGTTGGGTTGGAAATTTTCTAGTCCATTAAGATGATGGGTTGGCCACCCCGTCTTGCCATATGATCGCCCGTTTGAGAACACTACCTATGAAATGGATTATGAACAATAGCAACCATTATGTATGACATATAAAAGTGTATAGAATAATAAATGAAAATATTAGAGATAAATTCAGAGTTATATTTATTAAGAGAACATTCAGAAAGATACGTTTAAGATGATATGAATATGTACTCGGGTGATCAATAAATACTCCAGTTAGATGATGTGAAACTATAATAAATATGTACATCAAATGAGTATTGGTTAATAATAATAAAATAAGATTTTTTTTAAAAAAAAATATAGATGATAATATAGTAGAGGATAGAGCCTAATGGTTTGAGCTATTAGACGGATAGACTCGTGGTGGGGCACATCGGCCCATGGCAGATTGACCATTTGGTGGGGTGGGTTGACTCCCATCTTGACGAGTTGGGAAATCACTAATCAAATTCAAGGTGAATTGTGGATTAGGCGGGTCAATCCACGAGCCCATCATAAAATTAAAAAAAATGAAATTATATATATAATAAATTAAAATTTATAAATTTGACTTATGAATTAGATGAGCTAAACTCACAATTTAGTACATAGATGTGATGATGCCAAATATCTTTATATTCAAAGTTCAATTGGAGGTTTGAATTTCGCATTCTTAATTGATGGTATGTATTTCCAAGCGTTTGTTTTTGTTTTGTTTTTTTTTTTTTACAATTATTCTTTGTTTGATTTGGGTGTTGGAGGAGTCCGGTCCAATTCAAATTAAAGTCCTGTCTTCAAAGTTCTTGAATTTTCTATTTTAATTTTAAGTTTTAGGAATTTTTTTGTCCTCAACTTGTGGGTCAACCCAAGCTCATCGTGGGCTAACCCATGCGGATCGTGGGCCCAAGTGAGTGGACCCATCTGGATCTGTGTTTAAATCGGTTGATAAAATTTCAGCCTAATCTGTATGAATTGTTTGACAGGATGGACCAATCCAATGGGTCCAACTCAAATTGATAGCTCTACTAATGGTGCATAATGATTCATAATCAATTTCATTTAGTGGGATAAAACTTGATTACTATTGCATTCCATCACCTATGACTCTAGGCATGTTCCCCTGCACATTTTCTATTAGATAGAATGTTGAAAATAGAGGGGAGGGGGTGTGAATAATCTTTCCTCAAATTATACATGAAGATATACAAACAATTGTAGCAAAGGTGAAATCCGCTATCTCAATGGCCCCACACGGTCGATCTCATAGCCATCTATGAGGAGGTACATTCGACCCTTTTATGATTATTGACAATGAGTTTATGTTAGGTTCATTACTGTGTTTAAAATGCGCATGAAATTTTTTAGGACTTGGGCAAATCACATGGAGCCTTGGCACGTTCAAGGAACTTGATGGCTCGATGGTTAAGGTTCATGGATTATTTTGTGTAACGGATTGACGGAGGCGCTATAGTCAGCAAATTGTCTTTTTCCATATGAATTATTTTGTATAGAAATTTATTTTCTTATTTACTAATTTATGATGGGCTAAATTAGAAATAAGAAAAGTTTATAACTTTTCAGATATAAATATTATCTTAATTCATATATATGTAACCCTAATTTTACTTACAGCCCATTATCATAAAATTCTAGGAGGATGCCTATTAATATGAATGATTTCAATAAGATTAAATATCTATCGTTATAGATTTAGATATATTATTGTTCATTATATATTTTGATATGACATAGAGGACTTTGAATTTAGATTTCTATTATATGATTATTATTGGTTATTGAATTTTCTCTTTTTTATATACACAGAGAAATGGTATCGTTGCACATTTTATGTTATATATATCTTACTATCTTACTATTTTATTAAAAATCTTTCCCCTTTACTAACTAATTTTGGTGAAGCCGAAAATGTATTTACGTTAATGTCCTTTTTTCTATTTACACTAAAAATAATTCCAAGGTTTATTAGTAATTCCACAAGCGAAACAATCAGTGATCTAGAGTTCGAGACTGAGCTACAACGTATTATTATGAATTTTTCTCATCATTAATTTTCTCTGATTATTTTATATAAAAGAAATATAGTTCTCTTTAGTCCCATATCTTAAAATTGACAATACTATGATAAAAAAAACTTCTATAAATATTTTAGACCGATGTTAAAAAATATATTTTTCTTAATTTTTTTTACTAAGACAAGTATAATATTAAATTAAAATAATTTTTTACATAGGAAAACCCGTTAAACCCCATTTTAACACGTGTGCACGATCACACTTGTATATATATATATATATATATATATATATATATATATATATATTCACTTTTTAAAACCTAAACTCTACCCGAATACTTTCATAATCACTTATTCAATAAATAAATGTAAATCACAGGTCATACCAGATCATTACACCAGCCACCATTATTTTGCAAGGTTGGTGGTCTGCCCCATCTTCCCAGTGCTAACTCTTTTATATTAATGATGATTTGAGAAGCGCGTACACTAGTACAATATTGCAATCATGTGCATGAGGATGACTCTCCTGCTTCTTCTCACGGTTACGAGTCTCCTTCCCACGATCTTCTCGGCCGATGGAAGCAGCAAAGCGGAGAACGTGACCCATCTCCACTTCTTCTTCCACGACGTCCTCAGCGGCCGCAACGCCACCGCCGTCAGAATAACTAACCCTGTCACGTCACCATCGGGGACGGGGACGGGGACGTTGTTCGGCTTGGTGACGATGATGGACGACCTGCTGACGGAGGGGCCGGATCCTTCTTCGCAGGCCGTGGGCCGGGCTCAGGGCTTCTACGCTTCGGCAGACCTCACCGAGCTAGCCTTCCTCCAACCCATGAACCTCGTCTTCACCGCCGGAAAATATAATGGCAGCGTCCTCACCGTGCAGGGCCGGAACGCTCCTTTCCATGAGATGCGCGAGATGCCGGTTGTCGGCGGGAGCGGCCTCTTTCGATTCGCCCGCGGCTACGCGCAGGCGCATACGCACACATTATCTGCCAACGGGGATGCCATTGTCGAGTACAATGTGTATGTCATGCACTTTTCTCAAAAGTAATAACGTTGAGGTGATGGATTTTCTTTAGTTGACATCGTCTATTTAATTTACGCCGATGTATTTTAAGGATGATTGACCTAATTGTCTATTAAAAAAATTCATCCGTTAATTTATTAAAATTATAATTTAATTTGAGAAATTAAAAATATATCTTAGAACATCTTCAATGGGATATTAAATGGGCATTATAATATCTATTTAATACCCCCTCTCTATTATGAATGGATATTATAATGCACACTCACAAAGAGATGAGAAAGAGTGTTCAAAGGTTTGGACATCTTTAAACACACACTCTCTCTCAATTTTTATTTTATTTTTATTTTTTTTAAATATAAAATTTTAATATTATTTAAAAAAATAGTAAAAGAGATGAGTGAGTGGACGGTGTGATCCATAAATAATGAGTCTTAATGTTAAAAGGGATGTGAATGAAAGAGATATGTTGTTATAATGAGACAGTGAACCTCATACTTTTTGATAAGATGGTGGATATTATAACGAATTAGCGTTGCGGATGTTCTTACTGTTATGCCATTGCCACGGGACATTATTGCTATGTTCAATTGGACTCTATCAATTTTACTTAAGACAGAGTTTAATTTTTTGGGAGTGATAATAAAAAAATTTAGAGATAAATTATTTTTACTGTCACTCTATAAAATTATACATGAGGTTTTCACTTCAATTCTTATAAAATAATTGGATCCTTTTGTTCGAAAATTTTAAAATTCAGAATTAAAATCAAGACATAATACTATTAACAATAATATGAAAGAAATTTTTTATAATTAAAATCAATAAAGTCTTCAACAATATTTTAAAAATTAAATAATTTAACAATTTTATTAATTAAAAAAGATTTATTATTTTCAATATAAAATTTTAATTAGATTTTTGTATTTCAAAAACTAAGAAAATTGGATTTTATATAAAAAATTATTTTTTAAAAAATTAATATAATTTTTTTAAAAATATTAAAAATCTAAATATATTTTTTTTAGAGAATGGTTGAGATAGCTGACAGCCTGGTCGTCCATCATCGTCGTCCATCATCGTCACCATGCCCAAGAATGTCGCCGTCCCGTCCCCGCTGGCGACGTCACCGGGTCAGTGATGCGGACGGCGGTAGCGTTGCGGCCGCTGACGACGTCGTGGAAGAATTAAGAAGTGGAGGTGGGACACGTTCTCCGCTTTGCTGCTGCCATTGGCCGAGAAGATCGTGGGAAGGAGACTCATAACCGAGGTGAGAAGAAGCAGGGGGAGTCATCCTCATGCACATGGTACGCGCTTATCAAATCATCATTAATGTAATGGCGTTAGCTTGTGGAAGATGGGGGTAGCCTACCAAGCTTGCAAAATAATTGTAGCCTGCTACTGAGCTAGGTGCTAGAAAATGATTTACTATTTAAAAATAGAAGTCTAAATTCAATATATTATATCACTTAATTGAATTCCACTTTTAAATTAGTTATTTAAAAATGTATTTAATTAAATATACTAGTCTTAACAATCTCAGCTACTTATATTATAAACATGTTTATCTAGCACTTAACATTTTATTATTTTGAATCAGAATCTCATCCATCCAAACTTCTAATATTTGATCTAGAGCGACTTTGTTATATTAATCGCAACTGAACCTTCACGATAATGGGTAACAAAACCACATAGATCAATTAGGGGTGTGTAGTAGGAAGGTGTGCTAGGTACCTTTTTAAGTTCGTGAATGCTTGCTAGCATTTTTCATCTCATGAAAACTGAGCCGACTTTTGGAGTACTTGAAGAAAGGTAAGCTAGCTTGGTTGACTTGGAGATGAACTGGTATAGTGCAGTAATTTTGTCAACTAACCTCTAAACTTTGTTTACGTTACGAGGAGAAGACATATTGTACAGGGCTTGAATTTTGTCTAGATTGATTTCAATTCCTCATTAAGTAATAACGTACCCGAGGAAACGCCCATTTTTTATGTCAAATAGACACTTGCTTTGTTTAAATTTGAGGTTGTACCTCCGCAACGTACCACATGCCTCCTTGATGTCACCGATCAAGTTCTCTTCCCAAGTCGTCTTGATAAAAATGTCATCCACGTATATTTTGTTGGAACCTCAAGATTGTTTTGGTGTGATCAACAAGTTAAGTTAGGTCCTGTGTTGTTTTAATCTTGTGTCTAAGTGTGTAGGAGTTTAGGAGCACAGGTACTCGAGCGGAAGACGCAGCTAGCGAGAAGGACGACATGCGGTGCGTCCGAGGGACGAGGTGCTGCGGAAGAGTACCCTAGTGGACGAGAAGGAAGCGTGCGGTGGTTCCGAGGGACGAAAGCCGGAGCGGAAGATTGCTCGGGGAGCAAGAGACGCAGCTAGCGAGAAGGTCGGCACGGGGTGCGACCGAGGGACGAAGATTGCGGATCAGTACGCTGGTGGACGAGAAAGAAACACGCAGCGATTCCAAGGGACGAGACACCGGAGCGGAAGATTGCTCGAGAAGACCGGAAGTTGGGTTCGGGTGAGCCCTTTTCCAGATGGCAGAGATCACCCAAGCGAGCGGATCCGGAGGAGAAGAACCGAACCGAGGCGAGATTGAACCAGAGAAGAGGTCCCGGACGAAAAAGTCAACATTTGTTGACTTTGGGCTCCGGGGCGCCTGGAGCAGTCCGGGGCGCCCGGACCAGCCTTTTGACCAGGATCGAGTTTTGACTTGATCTGATCATTGGGAGATAGAGTTTATCCCCCCCAAGGCGCCTGGAACCCTTCAGGGCGCTCCGACTAAAGCTATAAATATAGCCTTTGTCCAGAAGCTTTTCAACGAACTCAGAATTGTAAATCCAACGCTTGTGTGCTTTAGAGTTTTAGTTGAGCTTCTTTCTTTTTGTGCGTCAATGTTGTAAGAGGCTTCTCCGCCTGAAGGAGATGATATTGGGCTTAATTTTCCTTGGATTAACAACAACATCGGTTGTAACCAAGTAAACCGCTTGTCTCTTACTTTATGTTTTTAATTTACTGTTCTGTTTTATTTATGCAAGTGTTAGCTTAAAGAGTTCGAGAAGGGTTGTTTGTTTTATTTTCTACAGGACTATTCAACCCCCCTTCTAGTCGGCCCAACAGTCCTACATATCTCAATATTTCTCCTGATTTGCTGTTTAAACACTAGGTCCATCAACCATCGATAAGTTGTACCTTTTCTTGATGATGATGTTAGAGGGATTTGATGATAACTTTGATACGCGTCCAACATGTAGACGAGCCCACTGACTGGTCTATTTAGGAGAAAGGATAGTAGTCTTTTGGGTAGGCTTTGTTAATGTCCCAGAAATCCACACAAACTCGTCATTTTCTTGCGGGTTTGGACACCAATAGTATATTCGCTAGTCAAGTTGGGAATTGAACTTCTTAGATGTATCTGGCTTCCAAAAGTTTGGTAATCTTAGAACGGATTACCTTGTCTTGATCGGGCCCAAAATATCGCTTATTCTTCCTGATTGGAAGAGATTTTGGTACAATATTGAGTTGGTCTCTATTACAATAGGAGATATGCCATTGACTTCGTGGGTCAACCAAGAAAAAATATCTTTGTTGCGGAAAAGACAAGGGGTCGTTTTCATCTTCAAGTTGGGCAGGAGGTTGGCTACAATCCGAGTGGGTTGATCGGGCACCATATGTGTGTCGGTGCACCAACAGGTCTGGATACATGTATATCTTGAAGAGTTTGGACTTTCACTCTTTGAGTTCTTTAGACCTTTCGTGAGTTAGCTTGAATCATTTCCTCATAGCATCCTCTGGTGGTGATTTGATCTCCTCTGACTTTCCTAACTTGATCGCCTATGAGGAATTTTACCTTTGAAGACTATGGCTTGAAACGTACTCAGTGCTGGCCTCCCCAAATTGACATTGTAGGAGGAAGAGGCATTGACTATTGTGAAGACAATAGTCCGAGTCCTTATTAAAGGCTCTTCTCCCAAGGACAATGGGAGATTGATTTATCCGAGTCACTATATTTCGTGCCCTATGAACCCAAATAAGGCGGTGGACATCAACTGAAGCTCATCCTTGTCAATCTGCATACTATCAAAGCCTTCTCTGAATAGAACGTTAATCAAGCTTCCAATGTCAATGAACACTTGGGCCACTTCATAATTGGCTATAGTTACTCGTATAACTATTGCATTGTCATGAGGACTGACCATCGCTTTTAAATCTCTAGCCCCGAAGCTGTTTAAGGGACTTGCTCCTTGTACCCTTCCTGTGTTGGCCTTGTAGCTCTCGAGCTTTCGCCCATGAGCCTTCCTTGCTCAATTTGAATCCCCATATGTCGGGCCTCTTGAAATCGTATTGATGGTACCTCGATTTTTTTTAGGGGTCTCCTACTGAGTTCTCGAGGGAAGTCGGAATGACTCACAAGACAACCTCGATAGATGGGTTGTTCGTTGATGTTCATGTCAACCTTTGGAGTAATCACACTGAACATATTTAGCCGGAGAATGCCGAGGTGACACAGGTTGTGATCTTTTCTAGGGTTGATGTTGTTGGACCACTGGATGGATCTCTTTGACAAACTAATGACATTTATTGGTGGAATGCATGTGTATATGGTGGAAAACACAAAAATGAGCGGATCTCTCGATGGGTTGGCAGCTTTGTTCAATAGATGAGGTTGGGACATCCTCTATAATTCTCACAACTCTTTCTCTTCGACAAGCCAGAGTATAATTCAGAATCGGGTGAGGTACTTTGTTTGGTGGAGGCGGTTGGAGAACTTTCTTATCTCGTCGACTGGATCCGGGCATTGGTGCATTGCCATCTCTTCTTTTGGCGATTTGTGCCTTAATAATTATGTGTTGTACCACGATTTCAAAGTCCATTAACTACCGAACACCTTTACACTAATATAGTATAGCGATAATTCGGGTCATCTCCCAACGAGTGTAACGACAGGATGATATAGCTCTTAGGATTGATTTATTACTTGGTTTTTAGATATAAACAAGGTTTTGGATTGCTACGACTAAGAAATTAAAAGAAATTTAATTAATGGAAACTAACCTAACCTAGCATAAACTACGATTGCAAAGGAATTAAAGAAAACACAAAACAAGTATTCAATTAAACTAAACATGCAATGAAACCCAGAGAATTTAATAAAACAAAATATGGTCTAATCTAATTGCATCCAAATGAGGAATGTAAACATAACTAACATTCAAATAAACTAAAACATGACAAGAATAAGTATTGCAAGAAATTTAAGAAACTTAAACACAACAACTAAACATAAATGATTGGAAAATTTCATCAAGCATGAATTAATTCAAACCTAATATATGCAATTTAAAACATGGGAGGATAACATCATTACAATCATCAATCAATGAGGACAAACAATAATCAACAAGTATAAACCAATAGATCGACCAACACATCCACAAAGTTGTTGCTGCCCATAATCGTTGGATGGAGAGATGTGGCCAGATTTGATGACTAGGAGTTGTCCGGAATCATCGAATGGAGGCTATGGTCTCCTCTCTTGAGAGCTTCAACCGATTGGTGAAAACTTGCAAGAGAAAGAGCTGTGGATGAAGTGGAGAGGCTGCCGGCAACGAAAATGGATGTACACGGAGCCGCAAGATTTTGAAGCTTCGTGAGAAGAGCTCCCTCCTAATTGATTGGAGGAAGATGACGGCGAAGGCAAATCCGCTTGGTGGAGGTGTGACTACGGAAATGGAATTGAGAGGATAACAATGATTTATGCAAATGAGAGGATAACAATGTTAGATATAATAGCCAAAATGCTAGTTATCATGCCTCTTCCACGTTGATGCATGTACTTTTCGGCTCATCCCAGAAGATTGTCATAATTTGTAGGAGCCTTTTTCAACATAGATCTGAAGAAATATCTTTCTAATAGTCCTTGGGAGAAGGCACTTGTTAGGACTTCTGAAGTAGCGGAGGGGACACTGAGAGTTGTTGAACCCCAAGTGGTTTGAACCATGACTATTTTGATGTGTTGCCAAACTAGTCTAAGTCTTATTTGTGTCACTAACTTATGTGTCTAAATATGTAGGGACTTGGGAGGACATACAGGTATTCGATGGATCAAGGAGTATTAGAGATGACATACCTTAGCAAATGACGCAATGAGTGAGAAGGATGCCACGGGAAGGAAGCCGGCAGGCTAAATACATCCAAGGGACGAAGAGTTGCAGAAGAATACTTTGACATCCAAGAGACGACATGTCACACCTTGAGGGTATATTTATTCACAAAACTGGACAATACTCCCTAATGATAATATAGGATAATATGTATGCATGTACATATGAATATACTCAACTAAACAAGATAGAAGTTATACTATTCTAACAAAACTCAAAGATTCAATTTAGAAAGGAAATCATAAACAGAGATCGCAAAAAATAAACTAAGCAACTCAAAAAGAGAATTCAAATAAGTGGGATTGGAAATTGAACCTCTAAGTGATAGGACATATTATCTACCTACTAACTTGAAAATAAAAGGAAAAGTAAAGGGTAACGAGTATAATGACTCAGTGGGTATAAGAAAGATAGTGCATTAGCTAATTGTAAGGAGATCAAAGGAAGCAGTCTCAAATAATAATACATATTATAAAAGTAAGAACAACAGTGAAATCATCTGTTAACAAAAGCATAAATAACAATATACATAACCTTCCACTAATCTGCTTAACTAGGTATAACCAATAAATCAGGAGTGCATACAGTACATTCAAAAATCATTTGCATAAAATAAGACCTAAAAAACAATGACAAGCATTGACTGCCAGAAAAATGTTCTATCATGGACGGGTCTCGTGGGCAGTAAGGGTAAGTAAATAGTTATTATCTGTGAGAGAAACACTTAACCATAGACTGGTCCCATGGGTAGAAAAGATATATTGATAGTTATTTTGTTATGGACTGTGAGAGAAATACTGTACCATGAATGGGTCCCATGGGTAGTCTAGATGTATAAGTAGTCACTATCTGCGGGAGAAATATTCTACCACAGACGGGTCCTATGGCTATACAGGGTATGTAGATAGCTATCTAGCTACTGATTGTAGATGAAATATGCTACCACGAACCGATTTTGTGGGCAATCAATGTTGGTACAAGAAGCATCCGACGATCGAACCGGTGTTTTGATTATGTCAAAGGGTTCAAGTTAAGTTGGTTTGTTATCTAATATGTGTGAATGAGGTTGCAGGAAAGTCCTAACTGCAGTTAGGCAGGTGGAAAATCCTAGGGGATGGTAACCCTTGGTGGTGGAAAACTCTAAGGGGCGGTAACCTTAGGTCCTAGGAGATGGTAACCCTAGGTGGAGGAAAACCCTAAGGGGTGGTAACCTTAGGTCTTAGGGGGTGGTAACCCTAGGTGGAGGAAATCCTAAGGGGGGTAACCTTAAGTCCTGGGGGAGGTAACCCTAGGTGGCGGAAAAACCCTAGGGGCTGGTAACCCTAGGTCCTAGGGGTGGTAATCCTAGGCAGAAAGTCTAGTAGGTTTGGAGGACCGGACTAGCATCAGGTATGCTCTCCTCAATGGAGTAGGTGAGGACGCGTTCCCCGCGGAGGGAACAGTAGGCGTCGGTTCGACCTAGGATTTTCGATCAGAAATCCGAAGTCAAAACCGGACAGTCCAGAGACTGTCAAAATAATTCTGTTACTATGTTAATTATGTGTTAATCTTATTTTGCAGGATATATTGTTGTCTTGTGGACTAACCTATCTTGCAGGGACAAAAGAGCACTTTTGGCCTCGGACGAACAGTACCTGAGGCACCCTCATGAAGCTTGGAGGCGCCTCGGGTGCAAGGAGAAGATGTGCGCACGACAATGCTGGAGGCACCCTCATGGAAGCTTGAGGCACCTCGGATAGCCTTGAAGGCGCCTTCAAGAGGTATGGAGGCGCCTTCAAGTGGATCAGCGACGACTTCTTCAGCGCTCATTCGCGCGGCTGACTCGGCAATGATGGAGGCGCCCTCAAGAGGCTTTAAGGCGCCTTCAACAGCCTTTATATGGGGTTCTTGACTAGCAACTTCAATTAGCAATTCCCAAGTGATCATTTAACTGTTTGCTGTTCAAGAGACGACCCAGAAGTGCTGTAGCAAGTCCCTGACAACCCGGAGCTTCAATTTTTGTAATTTTGTTGTCGGTATTGTTTAAATTTCTGTTGTACTTATTTCATACTTGTACTCTTTGTGATATTATAGTTGTTGCCCACCGAAAGCGATCGACGATCGCGGGTCTTGGAGTAGGAGTCGCTCAAGGCTCCGAACCAAGTAACTACTTGGATCTTTCTGTGTGTTTTCTTATTTCCGCTGCATTACTCGTCGAATTTTCGAATGTGAAACAAGTAAAAGCCACGAGCGCTATTCACCCCCCTCTAACGCTTCTCGATCCAACAATCAAGATGTATATGTATACAAAATAATAATTGTTGGAGCAATCCCAATGGTCCGTGTGACCATGTGTTTTGGTGTTTGGGCAAAGGGTTTAAGTTAGATTCACCCTTATATTTGATATGTGTATGTGAGTGTGCATGTTTGCAGGATACACATATGACTCAGTTTGATGGCTTCGGGTCCAGTAAAGAATGGAGCATCCGAGGGACCGTGGATAAGGCAACAAGGGCTGAGGGAAGTGACTTCGAGGTATACGCGAAGGATGACATTGGGGACGAGCCGCGGGCTTGGATGCATCCGAGGGACGAGAGCCAAAGAAAGTAGCCTTGAAGGCAAGAGGTCAAAGATGCAAAGAAGTGTCAAGTGAGTCGTAAGGGTCAGGGTCTGAGTGTTGAGAGATTGTACTCAGGTACCAGTCGACTGGTGATTCATCAGTCGACTGGGAGTGAACAGAATGTTTCTTTTCACTCGGTCAGTGTATATCAGTCGACTGGTATCGAGCCGCTAGGTTGTAACGGTCGAATATCCACAGAGAGCAGTCGACTGGTAGGTGGGGTTTTCCAAATCATGGCATATATAACCAAGGCTTTGGAGGTTGGTTAAGGCTAACGAAATAGAGGTGGTTAACCCCTATTAATAGTCTACATTGAGCTGTGATTGGTGTGCTGTGTATTGATCAAGATTGTGCGAGGTTTACTCCACCGAGAAGGAGTTCGTGCTAGCAGGAGTTCTAGGGCTTGATCCATCGAACGATCACAGGGATCGTCCACCTTACAGACAACCGTGGAGTAAGAGTAAATTATCTCCAAACCACGTAAATAGAGGTGTTAGCGGTTTGCTTGTCTTTAACTTTCTTAGTCTTTAGCTTGTTTGTTTTGTATTATTCCACTGTGCAAACTAACCATTGTAGGAAGCAATCAAATTGGGGGCGTCGTCTATTCAACCCCCCTTCTAACTGGCCATACAAGATCTCCAACAAGTGATATCAGAGCTGAGGACGCTCTCCAATCTCTATTGGACTAATAGCCAAGGAAGCAAAAGATGACCGACTTGGTAGAACCTCCAAAGTTTGAAGGAGGAAGCCTAGGGGACATCGCATTTTGGATGATGAAGATGGAGGTCTTCTTCAACACAGATTGCGACACCATGATTGTGATCAAGGACCCGTTCGAAGTCCCAAGAGACAAGAAGGGAAAAAGACTCTGACTGCGATATTGGACGGAAGAGCAACGATCACGATCAAAGGTAAATTCAAAGGTATGTAATATCTATTTTAATTGATATTTTGCCTAATGATGTTGTGAGTTGTGTAGGTGAGTATGAGAATGCCCACGAGTTGTGGAGCAAGGTGAAGATGATTCTACGAGAAGAACCTAAACATACGCAAGAAGAAGAAGAACCAAGGAGATGAGTTTAATTACTCAAGTTGAGGAGGAGCAAACGGAAGTTGAGCCATGCTTAACATTCGAGGAGGAGAAGGAAGATGAGGCATCATCTGCATTCTCAAGGATTGAAGAAGAATCCAAGACAAGTGAAGAAAAAGAAGAGGTCTTGGAAGTCAACCTTACAAGCGTCTCCACCAAAGTCAAGTCAAAGGACCACATCATTTGCTTCGGTTGTAATGAGAAGGGATGCTGCAAGAGTAGATGTCCAATGGGTAAGAAAGAGGTAACTCCTAAACCCATTCAAGTCAATTTGAATACTAATAAGGGTTGTAGGAATGAAGAAGCCCAAAGAAGGAAAATGTGCATTGTGTGCTTCACATGTGGGGAAAAGGGTCACTACCACACCAAATGCCCTAAGAAGAGAGAGATCAAGAAGCTAGCGCAATTGAATAAATGGGAGAAAGAGAAGAAGAGGAGCTCAAGTCTAGGAGGAGCTTCAAGGGTAAGGGAGGTATATCCTAATTTGAATTGTAATTCAAATCTTTATTCTCCCATACATGCTAGAATAAATAATGATAATCATTATGTAGCAATAAAAAATTTTGACTTTAGGTATCATGATAGAAATAGGGTAAATGTTAGAGATAACCCTAAGGTACCTATACATGATAAACCTAGACATGTCAAATTATCATTACCTAAGGAGAAGAAGGTAATGAAGAACTTAGGCATCAATCCCAAGAAGGGGAGACACATGCCTAAGAAGGGTAGATCTAGGAGTGTCTATTGGTTGCTACTGGGAATATCGTACCAGTTCCCTTGTATAAAAATTTTGTACAAGTCCTGAACTATTCCTAACAACCTATTGTGTTCTTTAGAAATTAAATTTGGAATCACAAACGAAACTTAACATTATTGATTCTAAATTCAACTTATCTGTTCTTAGTGGTTTATACTTGGATCACAAACGATGCTTAACATTATTGATCCAAATCTACCCATGTTACAAATTCAATTAAATATTGATTTCAGAGATTGACTTCCAGGTTAAACACAGTGAGGCACTAGGCCTTTTTGGGTATGGGAGCATTCACCACTTCCTAGACAAAGCCTTTTAACGAAATTTAATATTTAATTTCCTTATAGTAACTCTAGGTTTAACCAAAAAGAATAATCGAATCACAAATTTGAAAAACAAAAGAAACACAAAATCGAAAACATAAATTCGATAACCTAGATTCATTAGTCACTTATGTTTGGTATTTCAAGATCTAAATAAAAGGATGAACTAGTTATGATACGGAAATTAATAACTATTTATACCTTTTATAGCTTATAGATCTCACGATCTTCTGTCGTATTCCTCTTCTTATCTCGGACGTCGTGTAAGCGACGATCTACCGAGACGAGAATCCACCCAAGCTTCCTTCTTCTCCAAGCAAGTTTCGGCCACCACAAGAACTCCAAGAGAAGATGAGGTTCGGCCACCACCACCAAGCTGCAAGGGATGCTAGAAACAAAGCATCCTTTCTCTCATTCTTCTCCAAGCAAGATCCGGCCACCACAAGAACTCCAAGAGAATATGAGGTTCGACCACAAGAAGAAGAGAGGGGAAGGAAGAGGGTTGGCCACACCAAGGAAGAAAAGATAGAGGAATAGAAGATAGATTGTTATAAGGTGAGGCACCTCTACCATCTCTTTTATATTCCTTGGTCTTGGCAAATAAGGAAAGTTTAAATAAAACCTTCCTTATCCTCTTTGCCAATGAAAGGAAAATTTTATTAAAATTTCCTTTCTTGTTTCTATTTGGCCGGCCACCTCAACATCCTCCATATAAGGAAAGTTTTAAAACTTTCTAATTTGTTTCCAGAAATTTTTAAAATAAAAATTTCTCTTTAAAAAATTCCCTTCATGGTTGGTTAGAAAAGGAAACTTTTATAAATTAAAATCTCTCTATTAAAACATGTGGATGATTTACAAAAAGGAAAGTTTTCTCTAAAATTAAAATATTCCTTTTAACTACAAATAAGAAAAGATATCAAATCTTTCTCTTAATCTTTTGTAGAAAACTATAAAAGGAAAGATTTATAATTTTAAAACTCTCTTTTAAAATCATGAGGATGATTACAAAAAAGGAAAATTTTATCAAAAATTAAAATCTTCCTTTTAACTATAAATAATGAAAGATATCAAACCTTTCTCTTAATCTTTTGTAAAAATCTATAAACGGAAATATTTAAATTTTAAACTCTCTTTTAAAATCATGGCTTCCACATAAGAAAGATCTTAAAAAAATAAAATCTTTTTATTTTATTGTGGCCGGCCACACCAAGCTTGGGTTCAAGCTAGGGCCGACCACCTCTTTAAACCATCTTACCTTAGTTTGGCCGTCCCTAGCTTGGGCTCCAAGCTAGGCTTGGTCGACCACCTTAAGGTGGGTAAGAAGGTGGGTATGGGTGGGTATAACACTTTATAAATAAGAGGCTACGACAGGGACCGAAAGGAGGAATTGGTTTTGATCTCTTGATGAACTTGAGCTTCCCGTGTTCGCCCCGAACATCCAACTCGAGTTCATCAATAATATCTCATTCCACTAAAGAGTTATTATTGAACTACTGCACCAATCCCATATTACTATATGAGCTCCTTCTTATTATGAGTGTGTTAGTCTCCCTGTGTTTAAGATATAGAATGTTCACTAATTAAATGAGTTACTGACAACTCACTTAATTAATATCTAACTCTAAGAGTAGTACCACTCAACCTTATCGTCATGTCGGACTAAGTCCACCTGACCATCTCTTTAAACCATCTCACCTTAGTTTGGCCGGCCCTAGCTTGGGCTCCAAGCTAGGCTTGGTCGACCACCTTAAGGTGGGTAAGAAGGTGGGTATGGGTGGGTATAACACTTTATAAATAAGAGGCTACGACAGGGACCGAGAGGAGTAATTGGTTTTGATCTCTTGATGAACTTGAGCTTCCCGTGTTCGCCCCGAACATCCAACTCGAGTTCATCAATAATATCTCATTCCACTAAAGAGTTATTATTGAACTACTGCACCAATCCCATATTACTATATGAGCTCCTTCTTATTATGAGTGTGTTAGTCTCCCTGTGTTTAAGATATAGAATGTTCACTAATTAATGAGTTACTGACAACTCACTTAATTAATATCTAACTCCAAGAGTAGTACCACTCAACCTTATCGTCATGTCGGACTAAGTCCACCTGCAAGGTTTACATGACAATCCTTATGAGCTCCTCTTGGAGACATTATCAACCTAGATTACTTGGACACAGTTTCATTCTATAATTAACAACACATCATATAAATAATACCATTTCCCAACTTATCGGGCCTATTGATTTATCGAACTAAATCACACTCTTTGATAAATTAAAGAAATGAATATTAAGTATATGTGCTTGTTATTATATCATGATTAAGAGCACACACTTCCATAATAACAAAGGTTTTGTTTTTTTATACAGTCAGTATAAAAGAACTTTCCTTAAATGGTCATGCTCAATACACTCAGAGTGTACTAGTGTAATTTTATAATTAAGATAAACTAATTTCAAATTACACTACGACTATTCAATGGTTTGTTCCTTTCCATCTTAGTCATAAGCTACTATTTATAATTTATAAGGAATTGATAACATGATCTTCTGTATGTGACACCACACACCATGTTATCTACAATATAAATTAATTGAACAACTACACTTAGTATATAAATGTAGACATTTGACCAATGTGATTCTTTATTTCAAAATAAATGTTTACAAAAAGCTAGGCTTTTAGTATACACTCTAACAGTGTCCAATGTGGATAAGCCAATTCTAGCATTAGGAACTTAGAAAGAGAAAATCAAGCTTTGAAGGTAAAGCTTGATCAATTGGAGAAAACCCTAGATAAATTCAATATTGGATCTAGAGAGTTAAATGGTATTGGGTAGCCAAAGACCCAACAATGATAGATCAGATTTGGGATACCGATCTAATGTCTCCAAAATTAAGGAAAAGTCTTATGGTAAGGTTGAATATGACTATAGTAAGGAGAAGCCAATAAATGGCAAGGGAAAGCCATTTAATGATAAGAAAAAATTAATCAAGGACAAGGTGTCCAAGGTTAAAAAGGTTAGGTTTGTAGGCCAAGTGTCACCGGAGGTGCACTGATGTGGCATAACAATTGTGGATAAGCCATCTAAGGAGGTGACCAAGGTTAAGAGCTCTAGGGGAAGCTCTAAGAGTCAAGTTGGGACCCATGGCCAATGGATCTCAAATGGATATTACTTGGGAGTCTAGAGGAGTCATGAAATGTGACAAAAGATTTGTAGACGGATTTGAGTCTCAACCTTAGGGAATTGACACAATTGGGTTGTGTTTCATGCAAGGAAAATGACATTGGGGTCATATCACATGATAATTGGTTTTGGAAGTATAGATGTCATATAAACCAATGCTAGGGATGCATTGTGGTTTGGTATGACCAAATACATCAAGAGGAAGTCAAAACTAAGACTTTAGGTCAAGATTCAATTGAACCATTTAGTTAGTTTTGAATTTTATATCAATCTTGGGATTGGTGATAGATATATTTTTAAATATATTTTTCCCAAGTATACATGGGTAAAACAGACCTCTCCACAAAATTTAGAAATTTTTAGATGTCTGTAAAATTTTTGGTGCATTTCTAAAATTGGGTCAAAAATGTTGAAATGGGCTGAAATCAGGGTGCCAGTCGACTGGTAACAGTGTATTTCGAATACAAAATGATTCTGTGTGTTGAAATCAATAGGAGCAGTTGACTGATGATTTTGGCAGTCGACTGAGTAATCTGAAATTATTTTCAGCATTGGATTTGACCAAGTCAGCTCGTATATGTGTATAAGATCCATGGGGAATGAATACACGAATTTAGGGTCAATTTGGATGACTAGGTTCAATAATTGGGATATTGTTGTAGTTTTTTAATGTTAGGAAAAGGGGGAGAAGTAAGGTTTAGTTGGAAAAACCTTAAATGCCTTTGCATAATATTCCTAACTCAATGGGGAGCATAGGTGTAGGGGGAGTCTTGGGATAGGTTTTTAAATAGCCCTGTGGTAAAATTCCTACCTCAATGGAGAGCATAGGTGTAGGGGAAGCCTTGGGATAGGTTCTAATGCATGTTTACATGTTTTATTCGGCGGTGTAAGTCCAAGTGTGTAGCCTTGACAAAGTAAGTCCATTCGGCGGTGTAAGTCCAAGTGTGTATCCTTAGCAACATAAGTTCATTATTTTTAGCATGTTTATTTGCTATTATATTTTCCCTAACTTAAACGTATTGCCAAATATCAAAAAGGGGAAAAATTGTTGGAGCAATCTCAATGGTCTGTGCGACCATGTGTTTTGGTATTTAGGCAAGGAGTTTAAGTTAGGTTCACCCTTATATTTGATATGTGTATGTGAGTGTACAGGTTGCTGGATACACATATGACTCAGCTTGATGACTACGAGTCCGGTGAAGGATGGTGCATCCGAGGGACCGTGGACAAGGTAGCAAGGATAAGAGCCGAGGGAAGCAACTTCGAGGCATGCGCGAAAGATGACATTGGGGACGAGCTACGAGCTTGGATGCATCCGAGGGATGAGAGCTAAAGGAAGTAAGCTTGAAGGTAAGAGGTCAAAGATGCAAACAAGTGTCAAGTGAGTCGTAAGGGTGAGGGTCCGAATGCTGAGAGATTGTACTCGGGTACTAGTCGACTGGTAGTTTCATCAGTATACTGGTTCAGTCGATTGGGCAGTCGACTGGATATGAACAGAATGCTTCTGTTCGCTCGATCAGTGTGGATCAGTCGATTGGTACTTTCACCAGTCGACTAGTATCGAACCGTTGGGTTGTAATGGTCGAATATCCACAGAGGGCAGTCGACTGATGGTTTTAGCAGTTGACTGGTAGGCGGGATTTTCTAAATCATGGCCTATATAACCAAGGCTTTGGAGCTTAGTTAAGGCTGATGAAATAGAGATGGTTAATCCCTATCAGTAGTCTACCTTGAGCTGTGATTAGTGTGCGGTGTATTGATCAAGGTTGTGCGAGGTTTACTCCACCGAGAAGGAGTTCATACTAGCCGGAGTTCCAGGGCTTGATCCATCGAAGGATCACAGGGATCGTCCACCTACAGACATCCGTGGAGTAGGAGCAAGTTATCTTCAACCACGTAAACAGAGGTGTTAGCGGTTTGCTTGTCTTTAACTTTCTTAGTCTTTAGCTTGTTTGTTTTGTATTATTCCTCTGCGCAAACTAACCATTGTAGGAAACAATCTAATTGGGGGTGTCGTCTATTCAACCCCCTTCTAGCCGTTCATACAAGATCCCCAACAATAATAACCAAGTAAGTAGTAATAATCCATCCAAGAATAATGTTTTACAAACTACACTACGATTTGATCTCACTAATGTATAGGCACAAGCTTAAATAACAAATAAGGGCCAAGTAGGATACTTGATATTTTTCACAACAGTATGGTCTTATACTAACATATAGGCATGAGTCTAAATAATAACATGAGTCTAGTAGGATACTCGATATCCAACACTAAGATATGCTATCACTAATATACATATATGAATATAAATATCGAACTAGTAACCTAGTTCAATATTTTACACCCATACTACAATATAGTATCACTAGAATAAAAATACAAGTATAAATTATAATAAATAGCATGGATAGAAATAAAAATGTATAGATATCAAATAGACTAAAATAAGATTAAGCTAGTAAGTATCAAATTCAAGAAGCAAATAAAGTGGAGTCATGATAAGCAAGTAAATGTTACCTAATCTACATAAATAAAAATAAAATCATGCACTAAGATCAAAAATCTAAAGACGTCAAAGAAAGAACCACTCATATTTATTGTAGATCATTCTATTCGTCTTCAAATTAAAGGGTTTGCCTTGAGCTCAAATTCTATAAGTACAGGATACGAGGCAAAACTAAGTACTATAATATTCTAAGCAGGTAAATCATTTATTTCTCCCCTTTAGTAATCGCCTAAGTTTCTTAATCATATTACCCAACTTGTTTACACATAATTCAATTTATTCAACTAATCTATTAGTTAACCATTAATTAATCAATCAGTTAAGTAATACTAATTAAATGGTTTACTAAGAGAAGATTAAGATGTTGGTGCAATTTGCACTAATGATCTAACTCAAGTTTTGATAAATGACAAGTTGTTTAAAGTTAGAGTATTTTATGGTCTAATTACTTTACCAAGTGTGCAGGAGTTGACGGGTCTGAAGAATCCAGCTAGGTCCACGGGACCCGATAGCTAGTGGGAAGTCCAGATAGGTCCGCGAGACTCGATATCTAGTGGGAAGTCTGGTTGGGTCCGTGGGACCTGACAATCGGCTGAAGTTCAGTTGGGTTTGTGGGACCTAGCAACTGGCGGGAAGACCTGGTGGGTCAAAGGCAAGTTAAGTGATTACGATTGGTAAGTAAGAAGTAAGCAACTAGAGAAAGATCCAGTGAGGATGTGTTTGTTGGTTGCTACTCGGAAAACCTAGAGATTCCACTGTACAAAAATTTTGTACAAAGGTCTGAACCTTTTCCTAGCTACCATGTGTTCTTTTAAATTAAATTTTGGATCGCCTGCGGAACTTAACACTTTTGATCCAAAACTTAATCTATATGTTCTTTTAGGTTTAGACTTGGATCTCCTGCGGAACTCAACACGTTCGACCCAAATCACCTTAAGTTATTAATTCCATTAAACATTAATTTCCATAATTGGTTCCCAGTACTGACGTGGCGAGGCACATGGCCTTCTTGGATATGGGAGCAACCACCACCGACTAGACAAAACCTTTTATGGAAAGCTAATATTTAATTTCCTAAAATAACTTTAGGTTAACCGAAAAGAACAATCAAATCACAAGGAAAAGAAAAACAAAAGAACACTATATCGAAAATAAATTCGAAACACTAGAATCGTAAGCCTCTTGTATTTGGTATTATTTCCAAAAATAACTAGTATGATGCGGAAAGGAAAAATACTAGTTATACCTTTTAGAAAGACCTCTTGATCTTCTACCATATTCCTCTTCTAACCTCGGACGTTGTGTGGGCAACGATCTTCCGAGATGAGAACCACCAAGCACCTTCTTCTTCCTTCTAGGTTTCGGCCACCAAAATTCTCCAAGAGAAGTAGAGGTCCGGCCACCACCACCAAGCTCCAAGGGATGCAAGAAATAAAACCTCCTTTCTCTCTTTCTTCTCCTAGCTAGAACCGGCCACCATCAAGAGCTCCAAGAGGGATTGCCGCCGGCCATAAGAAGAAGAGAAAAGAAAGAAGCTAGGGCCGGCCACCAAGGAGGAAAAGAGAGGAAGAATAGAATAGAGTTATTCACAATGAAGCCTTCTCTACCCCCTCTTTTATAATCCTTGGTCTTGGCAAATAAGGAAATTTAATTAAAAACTTCCTTAATTATTTTGCCATGAAAAAGAAAATTTTATTTAATTAAAAATAATTTTCTTTTTACAAATACAATGGCCGGCCACACCATTCCACAAATCAAGGAAAGTTCTAATTAAAACAAAAATTAAAACTTCCTAATTTGTTTCTAGAAATTTATAAAAATTTCTCCAATAATTTTATCCCTTCATGATTGGTTAATAAAAAGGAAATTTTATAAATTAAAATATTTCTTTTAAACATGTGGATAAAAAGAAAGTTATCTCTAAAAAATTAAAATCTCTTTTAATCTACAAATAAGGAAAGATATCAAATCTTTTCTTAATCTTTTGTAGAAACTTATAAAAGAGAATATTTAATTTTAAACTCTCTTTTAAATCATGAACATGATTAAAATTGAAAGTTTTCTTAAAAATTTAAAATCCTCCTTTAATCAACAAATAAGGAAAGATTTCAAATTTTAAACTCTCTTTTAAACATGTAGATGATTTACAAATAAGGAAAGTTTTTACCAAAAATTAAAATCATCCTTTTAATCTACAAATAAGGAAAGAGATTAATCTCTTCTCTTAATCTTTTGTAGAAAGTTATAAAAGGAAATTTTTAAATTTTAAACTCTCTTTTAAAATCATGATATCCACATAAGAAATAATTTTAATAAAAATCCTTTTTAATATTCTAGTGGCCGGCCTCCTAAGCTTGGGACCCAAGCTTTGGCCGGCCACCTACATGGCTCATCCATTTGATCTTGGCCGGCCCTAGCTTGGGTTCCAAGCTAGCTTGGCCGGCCCCATTGGATGGGTAAGAAGGTGGGTATGCGGTGGGTATAAATCTCTATATACTAGAGGCTACGATAGGGACCGAGAGGAGGAATTGGTTTTGGTCTCCCGATGTTCGCCCCGAACACACAACTTAATTTCATCAATAATAATTCATTCCACTAAAGAACTATTATTGAACTACCGCACCAATCCCAAATTACATTTTTGGGCTCCTTCTTATTATGAGTGTGTTAGTCTCCCTGTGTTTAAGATATCGAATGTCCACTAATTAAGTGAGTTACTGACAACTCATTTAATTAATATCTTAGTCCAAGAGTAGTACCACTCAACCTTATTATCATGTCGGACTAAGTCCACCTGCAGGGTTTAACATGACAATCCTTATGAGCTCCTCTTGAGGACATTATCAACCTAGTATCTCTAGGACACAGTTTTCTTCTATAATCAACAACACACACTATAAGTGATACCATTTCCCAACTTATCGGGCTTATTGATTTATCGAACTAAATCTCACCCATTGATAAATTAAAGAAATAAATATTAAATATATGTGCTTGTTATTATATTAGGATTAAGAGCACACACTTCCATAATAACCGAGGTCTATGTTTCTTTATAAAGTCAGTATAAAAGAAACGACCTCAAATGGTCCTACTCAATACACTCTAAGTGTACTAGTGTAATTATATAGTTAAGATAAACTAATACCTAATTACACTACGACCTTCCAATGGTTTGTTCCTTTCCATTATGGTCGTGAGCAACTGTTTATAATTTATAAGGTACTGATAACATGATCCTCTGTGTGTGACACCACACACCATGTTATCTACAATATAAATTAATTGAACAACTACATTTATCATAAATGTAGATATTTGACCAATGTGATTCTTATTTTTAGATAAATGTTTATACCAAAAGCTAGGCTTTTAGTATACACTCTAACAATCTCCCACTTATACTAAAAGACTAGTTAGTTGCTGCCATACATCGATTCCCAACCCTTCAACATGTCCATCAAAGCTCTCGCCTTAAGGACCTCGGTGAAAGGATCTATAGGTCATCACCGATGCAATCTAGGCGGCAACAACTTCTCCTCGTTTATACGATTTCTCGTATTGGGTGGTACTTGCGCTCTATTGTGTTTACTTGCCTTATAGACTTATGGTTTCTTCGAGTTTGCTACTGCACCAACATTATTACAATAAATTATATTAATCTTTGGACAAACCAGAAATCATATCTAAGTCTATCTTGAGGTTATTGAGTCATTCAGCTTTTATGGCTGCCTCAGAGGCTTGCCATATACTAAACTTCTATGGTGGAGTCCAGAAAAACACCTATGCTTATCACTCTTCCATAGTTATGACTTTACCTCCTAAAGTAAACACAAAACCCCGAGGTTGACTTATTATTGTCCCTATCCGATTGGAAATCAAAATCCATGTAACCCACAAGGACCAAATTAACTGCCTTGTAAGCTAGCATATAATCTCTAGTACCTCTAAGGTACTTCAATATATGCTTTACTGCAGTCCACTGTCCTTGTCTAGAGTTACTTTGATATCTGCTAACTATGCCCTTGGCAAAACAGATTCGATCTCATAGCATACATTAGGCTTCATACATAAAGAACCGCCTTTATTTCCTTTATCTCCTTTGATGTCTACAGAGACATCTTTAGATAAAGTTACTCTATCCTGAAAAGGTAAGAAACCTTTCTTGGAGTTTTGTATGCTTAAAACGAGCAAGGATTTTTTCGATGTATGAAGCTTGGGATAAGTAAAATATTCTTTTCTTGCGATCCCTTATTACTTTGATCTCAAGAATATTTACATTCCTTCATATCGAATTGTTTGGACAACTATACCCTTACTTCTGACAACACTTTGATATTATTTCCAACTACCAAAAATGTTATCTACGTATAGTACAAGAAATACCACCACGTTTCTATCACGCCTTTTGTATACACAAGACTTATCCGGTTACTAAATAAATCCATAGACTTTAATAAACCGGATGTTCTAAGACCTTGAAGCTTTGCCTCAGTCCATAGACTGATTGAGCTTGCACACAAGATGCTCTTAGCCCTTTGCAATGAACCCTTCTGGTTACTTTATATGGATGCTTTCTTCAAGACTTCCATTAAGGAATGCTGTCTTGACATCCACTTGCCAAATAGATAAAAGAATCCGGATAGACTTAAGCATGACTACCAGTGAAAAAGTTTCCTTTTTCATCAAGTCTTGCCTTGAAAGTTTCTACCTTCCTGTCTATCCTTCTTTTCCTATTATAGACCTTTTACACCCAAAGGCTTTTACACCACTTGGTGGTTTTACAAGCTTCCAGATTTTATTAGAATACATATATTCTAATTCTATTATTCATTACTCTTTGCCAAGATGCTGCATATTGATCTTGGAGTGCTTCGTCACATGTCCGGAGATCGGGTTCATGTCCTTCAGGATCGAGTCCAAAACTCTCCCAAAACATGAATCTTTTAAGGTTGCTTAACAACCCTCCCACTACGACAAGGCATTTTTTTAATTGTGTATCATTTGTGATACGTGTTGCAGTTTTCCTTGTGGTATCTCATCTTGTACAGTTGGTACTAGATTAGACATGTCTTTTATTATTTCCTTAAGAACAAATTTACTTATGAGCACGTGGTTCATTATATAGTCCTTTTCTAAAAAACAGTCATTGATGCTAACAATGACCTTCTGATTTTTAAGACTATAAACCTACTTTTGTTTATCTAGGATAACTTACAAACAAGTGAACTCCTATCCTTATCATTATCTCTCATATGTGCTGGATTACCCGAATTCGAATATGCTTCAAAATAGGCTTACGCCTATTCAGCAACTCTATATGAGTAGAGAGTTATGACTTTGGAAGGTACTACGTTCACTTCCGTTTCCAGAGCATATCCTTAAAACAAATTTGGTAAATTTCTGAATAACTCATCACTTATCTAATTATTCCATAAGAGTCTTATACCTTCTTTCTACTACACCATTCTGTTGGGGTGTACCAGATGCAGTTAGTTGGGATTGAAATCCAACTTCTGATAAGTGACTCCTAAATTCTCCCAAGAGGTACTTGCCACTACGATCTTACCATAGTGACTTTTACTTTAACATTTCTCTGCATCAGCCTTGTACTCTTTGAACTAATCAAAGTACTTAGTCTTGCGACACATTAAGTAAATTTATTTGTATCTTGAATAGTTGTCTATAAAATAGACAAAATATTCAATACTACCTCTTGTCTGGATAGTCATAGGATCACACAAATCAAAATGAACCAATTTCAACATATATTTGACTCCATACCCCTTAAAAGCTTCTTGGTTATTTTCTTTCTAAGTAAGACTTGCAGGTTGGAAAGATTTCCACTACCAATGAACCCAAAAGTTCATCAGCTACCAATGAATCCTACTCAAGTATAACCTAGCTTTTAGATGCCAAAGATATAATTGGTTCTTTTCTGAAGGTTGCTTTCTCTTAAAATTAGAAGATGTGTTACTAATTTCCATTTGTTGCATCGTGAGAATTATTGGATTATAAATTGTCAACCATCATACCAGAATAGATAATTTCCATATTTTTCTTGATAACATCTTTGTTATCAAAATAGACACAATATCTATAATAGTTTAGAAACTGAAATAAGGTTCTTTCTAAACTTGGTACGTAAAGACAATTACTTAAAATCCATATTTTATTCTTATCAAAGGATAAACATCTCCCACTGCAACAACTACCACTTTTACAGTAGTGCTCATGTGGACGGTGATTTACCTTTCATTTAGTTGTCGGGTTTCCTGGAACCCTGAATTACAGACATGATTAATGGCATCTTGTATCTACACTCCAGGTTCTGGTAGATAACACCACTAGACATGTTTCAACTAATGAATTAAATACACCTAAATTGTTCTTAGTTCTAAGAAGACAGTCTACCTTAATGTCCAAGTCCTATTTCCAATCATTACAATTGGGACTACTAAGTCTTTTCTATAGTATGACTACTAGGGATTGACAAACATCCTAAGAATCACAAAAATATTTGGTCAAGATCAACTCCTTAAAGTCTCCATGAATTTTGTATATACAAAATCGAAGAGAAGATTTTATTCATTAATTTTATTATCTCGTCAACTTTACTTTATGACAAATAAAATTAATAGTTGATCTGTCTTTGATCAAATATTTGGTCAAAACTCTTTGAATTTAAAATAACATTGATTCCTCAAACAATATTATTTAAATTCACCAACACCTCAAACACCGTGAATTTTGCATGCCACGTTAGTGTGGACGTATACAAAATTTAAACATTTGTAAGAGGAGGGTTTTACCCATTAATTATCTTGTCAATAAATCTTTATGACAAATAAAATTACCTCAAACACCGTGAATTTTGTATGCCACGTTAGTGTGGACGTATACAAAATCAAACATTTGTAAGAGGGGTTTTTAATTTTATTATCTTGTCAACCTATTTATTTGACAAATTAATAGTTGGTTTTCTTCGGTCACACAAATAATAGCAGTGACTCCGATGGGGAGGATACTATTAGACGTGCCTAAGTGTATACCATTACTTGACACTAAGTCCATTAATAAGATTATGCCCCTTCCGTTGGGGAAGATCACACGCTCTTAATTAACTTCCTATAGTCATCCAAAATTGGAAGTCTGTTCTAGTGATCCACAAACAAGCTCATCCGTTATGGAGGAAGGCACTCAGAGCCAACGCGCAAGCTTGTTTGCATCACTTACAAACCAGTAATGGAGACCATGGGATTTACTTAAAAATCCCTCTCCCACTTAGTTATTTATAAATGAGGAATTTTAACTATGCTAGCCTATGTAAACTAACATGCACACACAACATAATATAAAAGCAATAAATAGAAAATATAATTTTCAACTATTATGGCTTTTATCTCTAGTTGTCCTCCGTGTGTTGTCATCCCAAGCTGCTGCCATATTTGGCCACCGCCACCGGGTCTAGCTGTCGCATCCATCTTGCTCCTTGTTCCGCTGCGCCTCTGGTCCTCAAAAAGTTCCACGCCTTGCAAGATTCGATTCGTGACATATATAGAATTTTTACATTTTTCGATCCTATATTCCTCGAAGGAATGTACATGTATCTAGATCAAAAAATAAAATCCTAATAAAACTAAATACAACTCCTGCTGTATTTTATAATACAATCATGCACACACAATAAAATGCCCTTGACATGTCCAAGGGTCCAATCACACACATAATAGCTATAAGTCATAATAGTTGGATCCTGCATCCACAAAGTTAGCACATCCTACTATTATCCTTCCTAAATTATGTATGACATGTGCATAATTAAACTAATACCAAATACACAGAGGCAAATCCCTAGCTCTGATACCAATTGTTGGTTGCTACTCAGAAAACCTAGAGATTCCACTGTACAAAAATTTTGTACAAAGGTCTAAACCTTTTCCTAGCTACCATGTGTTCTTTTAAATTAAATTTTGGATCGCCTGCGGAACTTAACACTTTTGATCCAAAACTTAATCTATATGTTCTTTTAGGTTTAGACTTGGATCTCCTGCGGAACTTAACACGTTCGACCCAAATCACCTTAAGTTATTAATTCCATTAAACATTAATTTCCATAATTGGTTCCCAGTACTGACGTGGCGAGGCACATGGCCTTCTTGGATATGGGAGCAACCACCACCGACTAGACAAAACCTTTTATGGAAAGCTAATATTTAATTTCCTAAAATAACTTTAGGTTAACCGAAAAGAACAATCAAATCACAAGGAAAAGAAAAACAAAAGAACACTATATCGAAAACAAATTCGAAACACTAGAATCGTAAGCCTCTTGTATTTGGTATTATTTCCAAAAATAACTAGTATGATGCGGAAAGGAAAAATACTAGTTATACCTTTTAGAAAGACCTCTTGATCTTCTACCGTATTCCTATTCTAACCTCGGACGTTGTGTGGGCAACGATCTTCCGAGATGAGAACCACCAAGCACCTTCTTCTTCCTTCTAGGTTTCGGCCACCAAAATTCTCCAAGAGAAGTAGAGGTCCGGCCACCACCACCAAGCTCCAAGGGATGCAAGAAATAAAACCTCCTTTCTCTCTTTCTTCTCCTAGCTAGAACCGGCCACCATCAAGAGCTCCAAGAGGGATTGCCGCCGGCCATAAGAAGAAGAGAAAAGAAAGAAGCTAGGGCCGGCCACCAAGGAGGAAAAGAGAGGAAGAATAGAATAGAGTTATTCACAATGAAGCATTCTCTACTCCCTCTTTTATAATCCTTGGTCTTGGCAAATAAGGAAATTTAATTAAAAACTTCCTTAATTATTTTGCCATGAAAAAGAAAATTTTATTTAATTAAAAATAATTTTCTTTTTACAAATGCAATGGCCGGCCACACCATTCCACAAATCAAGGAAAGTTCTAATTAAAACAAAAATTAAAACTTCCTAATTTGTTTCTAGAAATTTATAAAAATTTCTCCAATAATTTTATCCCTTCATGATTGGTTAATAAAAAGGAAATTTTATAAATTAAAATATTTCTTTTAAACATGTGGATAAAAAGAAAGTTATCTCTAAAAAATTAAAATCTCTTTTAATCTACAAATAAGGAAAGATATCAAATCTTTTCTTAATCTTTTGTAGAAACTTATAAAAGAGAATATTTAATTTTAAACTCTCTTTTAAATCATGAACATGATTAAAATTGAAAGTTTTCTTAAAAATTTAAAATCCTCCTTTAATCAACAAATAAGGAAAGATTTCAAATTTTAAACTCTCTTTTAAACATGTAGATGATTTACAAATAAGGAAAGTTTTTACCAAAAATTAAAACCATCCTTTTAATCTACAAATAAGGAAAGAGATTAATCTCTTCTCTTAATCTTTTGTAGAAAGTTATAAAAGGAAATTTTTAAATTTTAAACTCTCTTTTAAAATCATGATATCCACATAAGAAATAATTTTAATAAAAATCCTTTTTAATATTCTAGTAGCCGGCCTCCTAAGCTTGGGACCCAAGCTTTGGCCGGCCACCTACATGGCTCATCCATTTGGTCTTGGCCGGCCCTAGCTTGGGTTCCAAGCTAGCTTGGCCGGCCCCATTGGATGGGTAAGAAGGTGGGTATGCGGTGGGTATAAATCTCTATATACTAGAGGCTACGATAGGGACCGAGAGGAGGAATTGGTTTTGGTCTCCCGATGAAATTAAGCATCCCGTGTTCGCCCCGAACACACAACTTAATTTCATCAATAATAATTCATTCCACTAAAGAACTATTATTGAACTACCACACCAATCCCAAATTACATTTTTGGGCTCCTTCTTATTATGAGTGTGTTAGTCTCCCTGTGTTTAAGATATCGAATGTCCACTAATTAAGTGAGTTACTGACAACTCATTTAATTAATATCTTAGTCCAAGAGTAGTACCACTCAACCTTATTATCATGTCGGACTAAGTCCACCTGCAGGGTTTAACATGACAATCCTTATGAGCTCCTCTTGAGGACATTATCAACCTAGTATCTCTAGGACACAGTTTTCTTCTATAATCAACAACACACACTATAAGTGATACCATTTCCCAACTTATCGGGCTTATTGATTTATCGAACTAAATCTCACCCATTGATAAATTAAAGAAATAAATATTAAATATATGTGCTTGTTATTATATTATGATTAAGAGCACACACTTCCATAATAACCGAGGTCTATGTTTCTTTATAAAGTCAGTATAAAAGAAACGACCTCAAATGGTCCTACTCAATACACTCTAAGTGTACTAGTGTAATTATATAGTTAAGATAAACTAATACCTAATTACACTACGACCTTCCAATGGTTTGTTCCTTTCCATTATGGTCGTGAGCAACTGTTTATAATTTATAAGGTACTGATAACATGATCCTCTGTGTGTGACACCACACACCATGTTATCTACAATATAAATTAATTGAACAACTACATTTATCATAAATGTAGATATTTGACCAATGTGATTCTTATTTTTAGATAAATGTTTATACCAAAAGCTAGGCTTTTAGTATACACTCTAACAGTGTTCCCCGTTGAGAGAATTGTAGGCATCGGTCCAACTTAGGTCTATTTGGGAAACATAAGTTGAGACCTTGACTAGATCCTGGTCTCCATGAGATGAGACTAAAATCCTCGACCCACCAGGTCTTCCTGCCCCTCGGTCCACCCGACTTACTAGGACTTCCTGCCTGGTGTCTGGTCCTCTTGATCCGAACATAGGAGCCCCCACTTTCTTTATTTGAGATCAATATTGTACCCACATGGCTCAATCAGACCATAGTTCTTGTGCACAGTCGGCGATTAAACCTTCTGACGATTCAAGCTCTGATACCACTTGTACTTAAAATGTCTCTTGGTTATTTTTCCTTCCAAGCAAGATTCGCAGGTTGGAAAGTTTTTCACCACCAATGAACCCAAAAGTCCATCGGCTATTAGCCTTTGAATCCTACTCAAGTTAATATGATCAAGCCTTAGATGCCAAAGATATGTTTGGTTCATTTCCGAAGGTTGTTTTCTCTTATTAGAATTAGAAGATGTGTTATTAATTTCCATTTGTTGCATCGTGAGAGTTATTGGATTTAGAGTATATAAATTGCCAACCAACGTACTAGAACAGATAAATACCCTATTTTTCTTGATAACAACTTTGTCATCAAAAGAAACAGAATATCCATCCTTAAATAGTTTAGAAACTGAAATCAAGTTCTTTGTAAAACTTGGTACGTAAAGACAATTTCTCAAAATCAATGTTTTATTCTTATCAAAAGATAAATAAACATCTCCCACTGCAATAGCCGCCACTTTCGTAGCATTACCTATGTAGACGGTGATTTCCCCTTCATGTAGTCGTCGAGTTTCTTGGAACCCCTGCAATGAATTGCAGACATGATCAGTGACTCCCGTATCTACACACCAAGCACCGATAGATAACACTACTAAACATGTTTCGACAACTAATGAATGAGATACATTTTCATTCTTCTCGTTTCTGCGAGGATAGTCCAAGTTTTATTTCTAATCAATATAATTGGGACTAGTAAGTTTATTTTCTTTTAAAATAACAGTGAGAGGATTGAAAGTCATTTTGAAATCCTGAGAATCACAAAATAAGATACTTGGTCAAAACTTTAGAATTTAAAATAATATTGATCCCTCAAACAATATAATTTAAATTCACCAACAACTCAAAATACCGTGAATTTAGTATGTCACGATAGTGTGGACGTATACTAATTCAAACATTTGTAAGAGAAGGTTTTACTCATTAATTTTATTATCTTGTCAACCTAACTTTATGACAAATAAAATTAATAGTTGGTTTATCTTCTGTCACACAAATAATAGCAGTGACTCCGATGGGGAGGATACTATTAAATGCGCTTAAGTGTATATCATTACTTGATACTTAATTCATTAATTAGAATTATGCCCCTTCAGATGGAGAAGATCACATAAACCTAAATAATTTCCTATAATTAGCCATAGAGGAAGTTTGATCTAGTGATCCGCAAACAAACTCATCTGATGTGGAGGAAGGCACTCAAAGCCAATGCGCAAGTTTGAATGCATCACTTACAAACCAGTAATAGAGACCGTGGAATTTAAATAAATAATTCCTCTCCCACTTAGTTATTTAAAATCAAGGAATTTAATCACGCACGCACATCACAGCACACATCTCAGCACATAAAACAACATATAAAGGCAATAAATATGAAAATAAAATTTCTAACTATTATGACCTCATCCAACGCTGTCCTCTAATATGTTGCCAATGGATCAAGTCGTCGCGTATGCCGCCAATGGATCAAGTCGTCGCATCTATCTCGCTTCCTTCTCTGCTGCGCCTCTGGTCCTCAAATAGCACTATGCCTCGCAAGGATACGACCCGCGACAAAAATAATATTTTACATTTATCGATCCTATATTTCACAAGAGAATGTACATGTAATCTAGATCGAACATAATGTAAAATCCTAAAACTAATACAGCTCCTGCTATATTTAATAATTACAATCATGAACACACATAAAATGCCCTCAACATGGCCGAGGGTCCAAATCACACACAAGTACACAAAATCCATAATAGTTGGATCTAGGATGCATGCAATCATAGAGTTAATCTATCTAGCACATCCTACTATTATCCGGCCTAAACTTATGTATGAGCAGTGCATAATTTAACCGAAAACCAAATACATAGAGGCAGAAAACTATCTCTGATACCACTTGCTGGGTGGTACTTGGAATACCGTTCTATTTCCCCTGTACAAAAAAATTTGTACAAGCATAGAACTTTTCCTAGCAACCCATGTGCTCTTCAGAAGTTAAACTTGGATTGGAAATGAAACTTAACATTTTTACTCCAAGTTCGTTCTTCAAAGTTAAACCTGGATTGGAAATGAAACTTAACATTTTTACTCCAAGTTCAACCCTTGTGTTCTTTTGAAGTTAAACCATATTACAGAAGTTGATTAAATATTTATTTCAAGGATCGTCTTCCAGGTCGTAGGCGAGGCACTAGGCCTTCTTAGTTATGAGATCATCCACCACTTCCTAGACAAAGCCTTTCAAAGAAATTGAATATTTAAATTTCTCACAGTAACCTTAGGTTTAACTACAAAGACCTCAATCAAAGCACAAAATCGAAACATAAATCAAAGCACAAAAATGAAAACACGAAATCTCTAGCCTCTTGTGTTGGTATTTCAGGATCCATACAAAGAAAACAAAAACTAGTTGCGCTGTGGAATAAACAACTAGTTGTACCTTTTTTTGTAGACAAAGACCTCTTGATCTTCTGCCGTATTCCTCTCCTCTTCTTGGACGTCGTGTGGGAGACAATCTACCAAGACAAAAACACTCGAACCCTTTTTGTTTCCAAGCCACCTACCACCAAAGGATGCAAAGAAAAGAACGTCTCCTTCTTCTTCTTCTTCTCCAAACCGCCAGCCACCAAGGTGCTTTGTCTCTTCGTTTTCTTTTCCTCCAAGCTCCGGCCACCAAGAGAAGATGGGGCACCAGCCCTAGAGGGAAGAAAAGGGAAGAAGAAAAGAAGTGGGGCGTCGGTCTTAGAGGAAAGAAAAGAAAGAATGGGGCGCTGACCTTAAGGGAAAGGAGAGGGATTTTAGTTGTGGAGAGAAACTTATCAATTCTTAATTGAATTGTTGATTGTTGTGGCATAACCTCCTCTCCTTTTATAACCCTTTGCCTCAGATAAAAAAGGAGAAAAAGTAATATATTTTTGTTTAGAAAAAATCTCTAGAAAAGAATTAATATAATTCTTTTTAGAAAAATTTCTTAAGAAATAATTAGTATAATTCTTTTTAGAAAATTTTTAAGAAAGAATCAAAATAATTCTTTTTAGAAAAATCTCTATGAAAGAATTAACATAATTCTTTTTAAAAAAAATTCTTAAGAAAGAATTAATATAATTCTTTTTAGAAAATTTCTAAGAAAGAATCAACATAATTCTAATTCTGTTGAGAAAAAATCTTCCCATTTTCTTTTTCTTTTTCTTTTCTTTTCCTTTTGGTTTGGCCAACCCCTTGCTTGGGCACCAAGCAAGGCTTGGCCGACCCCTTTCTTGGGTAGGAAGCAAGACTTGGCCGGCCCCTTTCTTGAGTAGGAAGCAAGGCTTGGTCGGCCCCTTGCTTGGGCACCAAGCAAGGATGTGGCCGGCCCCTTTCTTGAGTAGGAAGCAAAACTAAAACAAGTGAATGCGAGGCTTTATAGAGGCCACAACAGAGACCGAGAGGAGAAATTGGTTTTGGCCTCCTGATGGACTTGATCTTCCTGTGTTCGACCCCAACACCCAACTCAAGTTCATCAATAATAACTCATACTACTAAAGAGTTATTATTGAACTACCGCACTAATCCTATATTACAATATGGGCTCCTTATCATGAGTGCGTTAGTCTTCCTATGTTTAAGATATCGTATGTTCGTTAATTAAATGAGTTACTGACAACTCACTTAATTAACATCTAGCTTCAAGAGTAGTACCACTCAACCTTATTATCATGTCAGACTAAGTCCATCTGCAGGGTTTACATGATAATTCTTATGAGCTCCTCAAGGGGACATCATCAACCTAGATTATTAGGACACGGTTTCCTTTTATAATCAACAACACACCATATAAATAATATTATTTCCCAACTTATCGGGCCTATTGATTTAACTGAATAAATCTTACCCTTTGATAAATTAAAAAAACAAATACTAAGTATATATGTTTGTTATTATATCGGGATTAAGAGTACGCACATCCATAATAACAGAGGTTTTGTTCTTTTATGCAGTCAGTATAAAAAGAAACAACCTCAAATGATCCTACTCAATACACATATAGTGTACTAGTGTAATTTTATAGTCAAGATAAACTAGTACCAAATTACACTACAACCATTCCAATGGTTTGCCCCAATCCATCTTGGTTGTGAGCTATTATTTATAATTTATAAGGAACTGATAACATTATCTTCTGTGTGACACCACACACCATGTTATCTACAATATAAATTAAATGGACAACTACATTTAACTAAATACAGACATTTGATCAATGTGATTCTCATTTCAAAATAAATGTTCATACAAAAAGCTAGGCTTTTAGTATACATCCTAACACTAATTACTACTACTATCCTGTTGTATTTTGCTAACTCTGTTTTGTAGGATAAATATATTTTTTTTGTTTCCTATACTAGCCTTTTTTTTGCAGGGAAGAATGCTGAAAAAAAAGGAATCCGGATGCCTGGACCAGCCTCGCTTGGGCAGGCGCTAGGCACCTGGGCAGTCCGAGCGCCCAGAGCTGGTCCAAGAGCCCGGACTAGAAATTTCAACCTTAGGCTGATTTGGAACGCGTCGATTGGCAGAGCCTACATCAACGGTTCAATCGCCCGGAAGGATCCAGAAGCTCGGAGGTGGATAAAACTTTGCAGATGAAGTTTCGACAAGAGCTTGCTAGGTCAGCATGGTCCAAGCACTCGGAATGAACCTATATAAGGGCCTTCGACCAGCAGCTTTAGGAGATCATTTGCTACGACTTTCCTTCCTGCGCACTGCTTCAAAAAGGCCACTACGATACTATAACGCTCAACTAACAACTAAACATCAAGGTTTACTTAGTTTTCTCTGTTGTCGGTAACTTTTCATATATAGTTCATGTACTTTATTATTGTATATTTTCGAACTATTAGTGAATTGTCCAACGAAAGTGATCGACGATCGCATACTTTGGAATAGGAGTCGTCATTTGTTCCGAACAAAGTAAAACTTGACATTGTTAGTGTTGTGTTGTTTGTTTCCCTTTTCCACTGTGCAACTTGTTTTAACTTGCGATTTTCAACAAATACTATTCACCCCTTGCGACTTTACGATCCAACACAAGATTTAATTAAATTCCTTATTCTAATTTTATTTAAACCTATTAACCATTTAATCAGATTAACTAAATCATTAACCTTGCTGTTAATCAACACGAATCAATTAACTAATCACTAATTGATCACCACATTAACCTAACCACCATTAATTGAACAATTAATCATCATCAATTCAAATTAACAAAATGAAATCTGTTATCCGATCGACAATCAGCTAGCGACAGAGGAATGGCTGACGCGGCCACACTGTGTCGCATGCGCTGGCACGACATATCGACGACGGTTGGCTAGATGTTCACGAAGGAAAGGCTGGTCGGCGATTGCGCACGGTGGTTGCGCAGGAGAAAGGTTCGAGAGCAGCGAAGGGAAGAAGAAAACTAGCTGATGGCCCAGTGGCGGCGACGCGAGTCGGACTCACGGCGCATACATGTCGTGCATGCGGGAAGGAAGACGAAGGTAGCCGACTGGAGCAGTGCGGAGGCACCGGCGCTGCGGATGAGCCGATGCAGCAGATGCGCCGGCGTGATGGAGGCGCCAGTAATAGTGGGTATTTTTTAATTTTTTTTTTTTTAAAGATTTGTGTCTAGGATTTGGGATTTAGGATATGGTATTTAGGGAGTGTATTTTTTTTATTTTAGATTTAAAATTTGAGATTTAGGATATAGAATTTAGGGTGTCTAATTTTGTTTAGGATTTAAAATTTAAGATATAATATTTAAAATTTAGAATTTAAAGAAGTTAAGATTTTTAAAAAATAAAAAAAATAATAGAAAAAGAAAAAGTAACGCAGACGTCTCGAACACCTGTCGCCCACCACCATGGACCAAAAGTCGCACATGATGTCAGTATATACTCCTATAGTCGAGTTGAGTTGACATCTCTGGTGATATAGCTACTTACTTTTGAGTGGTCAATTTTCAACCGGTGTATAATATTTTGTTAGATGTTTAACTTTTTCTATACAAAGGATCACTATCCTAATATAAAATATTTTCCATAATTTAGATCTTTGTATTTTGTTGTGGAACCGATGATATTAAATTATTTGATGTAAATAATATTATTTTTAATTCCAAAAGTTATCTCAACATACTAGCAAGCCCATGATGTGTGCCTTTTATAAGATAATGACCTATATTTTACCCATAATAAATCAAATATGACTGTGATGATTAAAAATGATTCAAATGACCAAGGGAGAGTGATTCTCTCAGATATCACGATAATATTTTTCCATGAAAATTACTTATAGTCTTATATGTAATGTAGGTTATCATTGGAGTTAGATCGGTTGATTGAATATTGAGATAGGGCAATCAAATGTCATATGAAAACTGATCTAGCAATGTAGATCCAATGTAAGTGGAATCGGAGGACATGCAGTAACATATCAAAATAATTTATCTGAAGTTGACTAAGTTTCGATCAGAGGCGGATTTACATAGTGACTTGGGGGGGCCATGGCCCCCCCACCCCAGTCCATGTGTAAATCCTGGATCAGTCCTGCTTTTAGCTCTCTTCTCATGAGCAAAATTTGAAGACACTCAAGCAGAGATCTCTTTTCAAAATTGTCGTCCGGAGAAACCAAAAGTTGGTGGATCATGGTGAAGGTTTATCCCAACACTGAAGCATATTGCGTAGCCAGTGGCGTTGAGGTCGCTAACAACGAGAAAGATAAAAGTAGGGTGCTGTCAGTGTGGAGGAGGTCTCTACTCTTCAGTTGCAGACTTGACAGACTCCATATCTACTAGACTGGAGTGTTCCAAAGAATAAGATACAATGAACATTCAACAAAGGATAAACTAAGCCAAAGAAAAACATTGACAAACTCCAGATCTGCTATTACAAAATTCAGGGAATGGAAATAGTGTATATATTGATAATAGGATGCCAAATAGAGGCATTTTGCGATCAACAAATAGACCCCCTGAAAAACATCGAGTTATGTTGGTCAACAGTGAAGAATTTACTGGGCTCTATAGGTGAAGTTGAGCAGGTGAAAGCTATATATATTTTTGTTTGATGGCAAATAGAGTTGTAGATAAGGAGTACCTGCATGTGAAGAATGTCACGAATGTGAGAGGAAAGCAATTCGAATACTCAGACGCTTCAGCTTGATGTAGTAATTAGAGTACCTAACCAATTAATAAACCCATATTATGAATAGCAATAATGAAATGCAAAGTAATAGATGCTGAATAGATGTGAATGATCAAAAGGATGGCAAATTGAATTCTACCCTAACGTTATCATATAACTGGTCTTTAGACCATACAAGTTCGCATGTAGCTCCGATGTGAAACAAGGGCCGACAGCTTATTTCAATGTCACAATATTACTTCGAGATATTGATATCAAACTACCAATAGAAAACTTAGGTCACGAGTTTTTCTAAATATATAATGAATTCTAAATTCTCCCGCACCATCGACAATGAATGTAGCGGCACAAGTTTTGGCCCCCCCAATGTTCAAATCCTGGATCCGCCCCTGGTTTCGATCGAACTATATTTTATTTGGTCGATTGGATGTATACCACGTCAGTAAAGGGATGAGCGAAGACTATCTCGTGGATCAAATTGACCTACCATGTCAGCAGTTTCCGATCGATCGAATAAACCTTTTTGGTCTATCAAACATGCCACGACAACATCCGAGTAGAGGTTATAAAGAGAGATGAGGAACTCTGTTAAAGACATAATACACAACTATAATGAAAGCTTTTAGTGCATTCAACAAGTTCTTTCTCACTTTTTATAGTATCTTTGTTGTACGAGGCTTGGCTCAAGCTTCGACACATTACAGAAAAGGAGAAGGATAGTAGAAGGGCATTCTTGTGCATAGATCTTGGAATAGTAAATTGGGATTGTGAACCAAATAATTACTTGTGCCCATTATTTTTTTTTTATTATTATTTTTTTTTTTTGTGTTTGCTTCTAATTAATTTATGTGTCCTTGCTAATTAGTTAATAAAAGGAAAAAAAAAATGCTTATTTGCAAATACACCATTCACTCCCTTTCTCTGTGGTCCAAACCGCTTTCACATCAGCTACGTAAGGTCTCTTGGCACAAGATGGATTTAATCTTAAAGTGGCTCAATTGATACTAGTATCAATCAATTAGAGGTAGGGTCAATTAGTTACCAATCGACTGATAATTGACTGAACAATCGACTCAGGCTGAAATACCAATATATTATTTTTAAAGGGGAAAAAGTTATTTATCTCGCCCTCTAGCCATAAGGTCAATTCCCTCGTCGTTCTAACACATGACCTCGAGTTTTGATCATCAAATATCATTGAATATGCACCAACATCAAATACATACTTATCATTAAATCTATTGCTGAACATTAAATTAAGAAACTAACATTTTAATAATTTTGGATATATTTCTTCTTTATTCCTCCTTAATTATCACATCCCTATCAACTAAATGTAGGGAGCATATATTTAGTGTGAATTTCTTTCTTATAAACCAAAAAGAAGGAATACATATTCCTTATCTACTCAATTGTTAGGAATCACCTTTTTCTTTATCTATTCCATGAACCTGAAATCCATCAACATTTCAGCTTTAACAAACTACTATCTGACAGACAGAGGAGTGAGTAACCTGTGAAGGCCCCATGATCCTTACAACACTTAGCCAGTTCAAATTGCCTTTATTCACTAGATCATTATTTTAATCTTGATTTAAATTGCATAGCGTTTTACTTTTAAATTCAGTATTTTGCTTTTAATTAGTTTCTTTACAATCAATTTAAGACACTGGAATGATAGCAGCATAGAACAACTAACCCTCAACCAAACATTCTTATGAATTCATAAAACTGAAAAGGGCAATAAGGAAGATGGAACGCATGTACTCTCTCTCTCTCTCTCTCTCTCTCTCTCTCTCTCTCTCTCTGTATCAACAATCCCACGAGAAACTTGTATACATCACAACAAAGCAAGGCAAGATCGCTCCCGGATTGAACACGAATAGCTCATCCAAATTTGAACAGGTTTCAGTCACTGAATCATACTCCCCGACGCCATCTTCGCTCTTCTCCACTCTTCCTGCAATTACCCTGCAAACAATCATGGCCCTCTTCCCACCATCCGATGAGATGTGAGGCATGCCATGCGCCCTCCCGCTCGTAGCCATGGTTCGTATTCTCCCTGCCTCATCCACTTTGAAGCCGTCTCGGATAATGCTGCAGACGCCGCACTGCTTGCTTGATTGGCACAAGCTGGTGGATCCATGGAGGCCGAGGGAGCACGCGAGGGTTGTGGAGTAGAACCGTAACAATTCATTGCCGTCGGCCGCGCACCTCGGATGTTTTCGCGCATGCTTGTTGGCCTTGATCTTTATGGAGTCCCTGTACTCCTCAAACTTTGTGATGGCCCTTTGAGTGTTGTGGACCTTGACAATCCTGTCGATTTTGCAACTCGGAGTTTGATTCTTGATCCAACTCGAGTAAAAGATTAGCTCGATTATGTTTCTGCTCGCGTCTTCAGGGGCCAATTCTGACACTGCTAGTTCAGACAAGGCAGATGTAATTAAGCCGGCAAATGACAAGCAACTGTAATACAATTAGACGAACGAGTTACCTGCATGTCTAACCGCCTGGTGGAGCTCCAAGGATTCTGCCCTAAGGAAAACCTCATCGCAATCAGGGCAAGGACAGAAGTTAGTCCGGGAGGAAGGAACCTTATAAGGCCCACTGATCGGATCAACCATCACATGGCACTCATAGCACCCGGAGAGCTTCCTCAGGTGCATTCCCCTTGAAGATCCTCCAAGAGAAGAGGATGAAACAGCAGAGGCAGTGATGGAGGCAGACGAATGCGACGATGATGAAGAAGAAGAAATAAAGGAAGTGGGAACAGCTGCAGCAGTCATGTGTTTGGAAGGAGATCTCAAGTGGTATCTGCTCGAACCATGGCAAACCTCAACTACGCTATCAGTTTCCGGACTTACAACGCTGGGGCTGTGCCTCATGCTGCAGACAGACAAAGAGGAGCCCATTTTCTTGCTTTTCTTCATTTGCTTGCCTTCTTCGTAGGGGACTTTACAAGAAAAGATCTTTCTCAGGAGCCCCCATGAAAGTGAGTTCTTGTGGCTATTCGGTTTACTTCTCTTGCAGGCAGTTGTTTCCGCCATTGCCTCTCCTTGTTGTTCTGAACTCCAGATATATAGAGAAGGTGTGGAGGGAGAAAGAACTAACACTTGGCATTTTTGGGTGAAATCCTAGCAAGCAATTGAGGTAAGGTAATTGGTGTCCTTATGATGCATGCATGGGGGATGAGGAAGGGGCCTAGTCCAGCTGCAGGCGCCGCAAAGGACAAGCCGATTCTTCAAAGTTCAAAGAGCCTGATCACATTGATTGTACGTGGCCACAATCAATGAGAAAGGAGGAGGGACATTAAGAAGGTGGTGATGCTGGTGGCAGGGTAGGGCAGGTGACACACATGAAGCCTGTTCTTTTGGTTGATGAAATAGGATGGTCAGTAGATCATGCGGTTGCCGTGGCTGTGTTCAATGCCAGGCCTCAACATCAACATCAAGCATGTGAGTGGATGCAGTGTTTCCTAGACAAGGTCCATCACCGTCTCCGTCTTTATGCTAATAAATATTCTAAAAGCATGTTGGTCTCCACGAACAACATTGATCCACCCACTGCCCCCACACACACACTCACTCTCTCATGTGGGGGAAACAAAATTTGGTCCGACCGACATAATCTAGTTTTTATGCCCCATCCAGATTTGCAAATAAATTGGCGATTTTAAGTAGATTTGTTTATCAAAGCACGTTCAAAAATATACGACGTCTCAAAATACTTTTCAGAAATTGAAGCTACATAAGGAAAATTTGTTTGTATAATTATACCGCGAGTGGTTAAAAATTTGATATAGTAGATTATTTTGATATGGTAGGTAAAGAGTTTAAGTTTATACTAAAAGAAAAATGGTTGTTGTCATATTTTTATGTAGATATTTTATTTTTTTTGTATCACATGATTATAAGCACTTTCTAATTATATCTATTAATAAATCATTAATATTAAAAATAAAAAAAAAATCATAATTAGATTAATTATACTTTTCACAAATATCATTCATTATATCTGAAATGGGGGAAGACGGATAGCGGGCTAGGTGACTTCAATATTGACCATAAGAAGATTTTGAGCTAGACGAAAAGAGCGCCGAACTATCCTACGTGTCAAAAAAGAATGTAGAGAGAAGAAAACGTCAACAACAAGGCTAGGGAGGAGTTTCTGGCGCAGACACTCAGACGCTCAAGTCAGACAAGTGCTAGAAGATGATGAATAGCATAAAATGAACAGTGTATTCTAAGTGCATAATGTTGCATACCTGTACTTTTTAGAGGAAACCCCTTATATAGTGTTACTGTTCCTCTATACACGAATATCAATATATTTTTAAAACAGGACCGACCATTCTGACATTCTAACACTTTTCCAAAAACAAGATCCACTATTTCTGTGCTTTGCAGGGTAGAAGCTTCAGTCGTACAAATTGCACAGGGAATATTTCCTTGATTCTTTGACAACCATTATACAAAATATCAAGAAAGAAATATTAGGTCGTTGGACTGAGGGGCCATTAATGTGCTTTGATGGTAGGCTGACCGAGTCTCTTCTATCGTTTAACCGGACCTTGTTCACAGACAGGGTCGGGTCGGTTGAGGAATGATGACTATCTCGAGGACATGGGTCTTTCGAGGACTCGACTCTTCCGAGGACTCGGCTCCTCTGAGGACTCGGCTCTCCTAAGGACTTGGGATCCGATCGGATAAGAGGGCCGATTGGCTAGATTATTTGGTCGAGCCACGCGACCATGCCACTAGGTTCTGAGTTGAATTAGGACCCGACTCGAGATTCTGTCGAGCTAGGAGGACTTGGAATTCAATTGGATAAGAGGTCCGATCAGCTGTACCACTTAGCTAACCCATCAGCCATGTCAACCTCGAGTGTTAACCCTTCCTTGACTTTGACCGTCACATCAGTCAATCTTCTTGACTTCGACCTCAACTTCAGGGGTCTCACATTGCTCGTCGTATCACCAGCCTCCCCTCTAAGTCTAGTCGAAGGAGATTGCAAGCTCAACTGACTAGACACTTATATTTTTTATATTTCTCGTTCGCCGATCGAATAATTTGATCCTTGCTCAGTCGCTTGGCTCGAGCTAACATCACACTGGTACCTTAGAAATAGGGCACGCCACTCATCATTAATGCTTGGTGTGATAAGAACACCTTTTTATAATAAGCATACTTACCGCTTCCCATCCCTAATAAATGTGGCATATATCTTTCCACCACATGGCATACGCCTGTGAAAAGTACATCTAAAATGACATGCCATTATTGAAATTTGATGTGACCTCTAACAGTTCAAATTCAACGATCCTGATTAATCCTCTCTCCTTCGCTCCCCTAATCGGACGACTATAGGGGGTCATCACTAGGGTTTTTAAGGTTTACAACTTTTGATACTACTCCTATCGTTTTCTCATTCTCATCTTCATCTCCTTCTTTGCCTTCCTCCTCAACCTTCTTCGTTGTCGCCAATGACTATTCCAGTTTCATATTTCCGCCGTAAGTTTGTCCCCCCCCCCCCCTTTCCGTTCACCTTTTCTCTTCCTCATGGCCACCGCTCCTCCCACCATTGTCCACAATCTCTAATATACCTCCACCGCCTCTAACTTCAATGGCGGGGATGTATACCAGATGCGACTCACATACAAGCTCCCCCACGACCACCACATTATCAATCTGTTTGGCTATGATTGTCCCAACCTTCCCCTTGCTGGCTACCTAACCTTCTTCAAGGATCAATTTTTGGTTGGCCTTCGTTTTCCCTTACACCCCTTCTTCTCTGAAATTTATAACTATTTCCACATTTCGCTCCAAAAGTTAGCCTCCAATTCCAATAGGTTACTATGTGGAGTCATCATCTTATTCCGTTTGTATCGGGTCCTCCTTCACCCCCAAATATTCCATTATTTTTATTGCCCCAAGAAATATGAGTCGAGTGTTTTTATCCTCCAAGCTCAAATTGACTCTGATACCATTGTTGAGATATGTCCCGATGCGGTGTGTGCTACAAACATGTTTCATAATTATGTGCATTAGAAAACTTAAGAATAAATAAACTAATTTCTTATATTACACACACTGCACACATGCATGATACAATTGTGCAGATAAGATCATAAAATAAAAATGAAATTGAATAACAATTATTCTAGGTATACCTTACGGATAACCTGTAATGAGAAGGGCATCAACCTTTTGTGATGTTATCAAACCTCGTCTCTATTCGTATCCATGTCGAGCTCTTCAAGACAACTCCAAGAGAATAAGCTTCACCTTCGGAAGGTACTAGCCACGACCGAAGGAGAAGGATCAAGAAGAGGAAGAAGAAGCAAAAAAGAAGATCTTCTTCTTTTGGGTGGCTAACGACAACAAGAGGAGAACCTCTTGTTGTGGTCGGTGGCAAGAGAGAGGGAGAGGGAGAGAGAGGTATTGAGTTTAGGTTTCCAAAACCTAATCAAGCCAATAATGAATTATCATATTAATTCTCTCTTAACCATATCAATATATAACCCTCTTTAATGAGTTGGATTAGAAAGTCCAAATCCAACCCATTATACCTTAATAAAAAATTAGTCCATTAACCCCTTGGTTTAATTCACAACTAAATTAAGTTGGTTCATAACTAAACTAAGTTGGTTTATGACTAAATAAAATGGGGTCCAACTCTTTCATAAGAGATGTGGCCCATCCGTGCTTCCATTCTAATAAATATTTTCATATTTGTCTTATGTATGGTTCAATCAAATATTTATCTCTTGATCTAAGAATTATATTCTCTAACTTATTTTATGTCTTTTAGAGACTCGTAGTGTGTGTGACTCAATAGATTCCCGGTTTATCTTTGTCATTCATAAATAACTACTTAATTATGGAATAATTATGAATAACACCTAGTAGTACATCATGATTCCTGATTAATTAAAAAATCATAGCTGATCTCAGAACTAATTCTTAATCCTTTAGCAGCTATAGTGAGTCGTGTCTCGTTTCTTTCACTCATCTTATACTCACTTTATTCAGGGCATGGTCTATGTGTCTGCCCCCACTAGGCTGAATACATCACACCTAGCCCAAGTAATACTTCCTCGTTATATGAATTCAAATTACTCATATATGTGTACAAGAATCTCATATTCTTAACATGTGATGCTTTGGCTAATGACTTTGAGTAATAATCCTAACTAGTGGCATAGGGTAGACATCTCCTCGCAAGGAGTGGTGAATCCTCTGTGAGCTATCCAAATACCTTCGGACACTTCGACTTATATCCAATCATCTCTGGTCCACATCTCCAAGAGATGCTTTCTTAAGATGTTTTAGTATAAGTATCCATAACCAAGGTGACTTGTATATCTCAAGTCTAAGGAAGCTTGCACTCAAGTTGCAATAAGAACTTCACAGACATATCTATATATGTAGAGAATCATATGAAGTCTTACAGCAAGTCACTCTAATGAACTAGTTATCATAACTAGAATCTATGTTTAACTCTCCACAGCCTAATGTCTCTATCTAGTGAGAAACAATTGCTTGGACGAACTAAGGAGTATAATCCATACTAGTCTTACAGAATTGATGATGTCCGAATGCACCAATTCGAAGACTAGGAAAATTCTAATATGTTCATAATTGCATATGTAGAAATAGTCACAAGTTGTGATCCAATCACAAATTCTCTCATGCTATAAATTATATTGCAGACATTCAGTAAATGAGTTTAAGATTATTCAAACATATAATATGCACTCAAATAGTGAATCTATATTTATCAAATAAATAGTAAAATTATATGGCGATTGTCTTAGGACATCCCTCAAAATCTAACATATTATTCAATAAGATGTCCACTTCTAATAAAGGTTGGAAGTCTTATTACTTTTATATTCAACCTACCCTCTGCTCCTTAGCTAGGTGTATTCCGCTAGGAGTCGGTATACTTCACTACCTCTAGTCAGCTAGCTGGTTTGAAGGTCAACATCCACAAGCTGCTCGTAAAGTGTGTTTTGTATATCTTCGGGCTTAGTCCCATCTGAGCCAGGTTGCCTGACTGCTTCAGTGAGCAATTCAACCTCCTTTTATTGTTGTATTTAACTGATTTCTTTTCTTATTTTGCAACTAAAATCATGTGGAAAGTGTAGAATCGTAGCACACGTGAGAGGGGGGGGGGGGGGGGGGGAATCACATGATTTTATAAACTTAACCTTTCTTTGGTTTTGAAAATGAGTACACAACGGAAATAAAATAGAAATAAAAAAAGCAAGAACACAATAACTCGAGGAGTTACTTGGTTTAGAATCTTTGGCGACTCCTACTATAAGACTCACGATATCTTAGACCGTATTGATGGGCAATCCACTATAATCCTCTTCCGAAACCGTTGGAAGAGGGAATCGAGTACAATAGAAAAACGAGGATAAGTGTAACAAGCTACACCTTTCCTTTATGCAAAAATTAAATACTAAAAAAACTTCACTACCCAACACTTTGAAGAAAATCGGATCGAGCTCTGTGTTGGACAACTTCTCAATAGTAGTTAGGCACAACAGCGTTGCAGCATAGCAGACAGACGAAGTTGGAGTAGTCGAAAACTTGAAGGGTTGCGTATTGAACTTGTAAGTGACTTGTGTAGAATGCTTGGCCGACCCTTCTTTTATAGAATATTTAGGGCACCTCCAAGCCTCGTCCAAGGAAGCTCCAAGTGCAAAATCAATCACTAAAACTTCGGTCACGATAAGCTCTGCTTCCTTCAGGTTTTATCCTTTGGAGGGCACCTTTAAAGCTATTCCAAGGTGCCTCCAACGCCAAGTTTAACGCGCCTCAGAGGCATACGAGGCACCTCTGCACCCTCCAGTCAAACTCTTCAACCAGCATCCAAGGTGCCTCCACTCACACAGGAGGCGCCTTCGCACCACTGTCCAGGGCGTCTCCAATTGACCAGGAGATGCCTTGAGCACTGTTCACCAAGGCTGATTTTTCTCTTTAACTCCTGTAAAAATATGTTAATCCAAAAATAAAGTATAACCTATAAAAAGAAGTTATTACAATAATAAAATAGTATTATTAATTAGACCATATCTGTTAGACCCCGTGGTTATTTTGATGTGATCAACCAAGTTAGGTTAGATCCTATTTAGTTTTGATCCCTGTGTCTAAGTGTGCAGGAGCTTAGGAGCACAGGAAGTCGAGTAGAAGATGCAGCTAGCGAGAAGGATGCCACGGGAAGGGAGTCGACGGGCTCGGTGCATTTGAGCGACGAAAGGGCTGCGGAAGAGTACATCGGTGGATGAGAAGAATATATGCGACGTTAGAGGATGAGAAGTCGGAGCGAAAGCCTGCTCGAGGAGAAGGCCGGAAATTGAGTTCAGGTGAGCTCTATTCCGGTAGCTGAAATCACCCAGGAGATCGCAGCAGCAAAGAAGTAAAATGGAGCTGCAAGTGCTGCTGGAGGCGCCTTCAAAGGTCGTTAAAGGCGCCTCCGCGCCTTTTGTGGAAGGTGCCTCCACGCCGTATGTGGAAGGTGCCTTCGATGAACAGTGAGAAGGCGCCTTCCAATGTTATGGAAGGTGCCTTCAACCAGGCTGAAAAGAGCCGTTGGCCGTGGATAAAGTTTTATCCATGAGCACCTCGCTGGAGGCGCCTTCCAGCCCTATGGAAGGCGCCTTCAGCCTTCGAATAAGATTTTCCAAGAGCTATAAAAAGACCCCTGGACCTAGGAAATATGGATCAACTCTAGCTTTCATTTCCTAGAACATTCCTAAGCTTTTTAAAGAGTGTAATAGGCTTCTCCGTCTACACAAAGGAGATCTTTCAGCACTTTCTTTTGCCTTGGATTAATAACCACCTAGGTTGTAACCAAGTAATTTCTTTATGTCTTTTTGATTTATTAGTTAATTTCATTTATATAAGTGTGCTACTAATTTGAGTTGAAGAACGAGGAAGAGTTTTATTTTTCTATTTCAGGCAATTCATCCCTCCCCTCTTACCGGCCCTGTTGCGTCAACAAGTGGTATCAGAGCTCAACCGCCTTAGAAGAACTAACCGTCGACTGAAGCATCAAGATCAAGATGATGGTTGGACTAACGATCTATCCGCCAAAGTTCGAAGGGGATTTCGCCTCATGAAAAAAAACGCATGAAGGTATTTTTCAAAATCGACTTCGAAATTCTGCTAATAATTAAATATGATTTTGTAGCTCCCAAAATCCCCCAAGGAGAAGAAAAAGAAGAATATCATTGGTCCAAGAAGGAGCAAGCAGACTTCGTAGCAAACGGAAGAGCCGAGTTCCACCTACTCAGTGTACTTCCACCTCAGGAAGTAAACCGAATCGGAGAATACAACTCAGCAAAGGAACTTTGGGAGAAGTTCCTGGAAATGCACGAAGGTGTTGGTGCGGGTAGCACTAACGGTCTAACCCAGTTTTTGATGAATGACAAATAGGTTAAGTTAGTTGTGTTGCTGTCTGACACTTTGATCAAGTGTGCAGGAAAAGTCCAGACAGGTCGACGGGCTGACCGGATGTCTGGCACGAAGTCCAGCTAGGTCGACGGGCTGATCGGATAGCTGACAAGAAGTCCAAGCGGGTCGACGGGCTGACCTGACGCTTGGCGAGAAGTCCAGCTAGGTCGACGGGCTGACCGGATAGCTGGCGAGAAGTCCAAGTGGGTCGACGGGCTGACCGGACGCTTGGCGAGAAGTCCAGCTAGGTCGACGGGCTGACCGGATAGCTGGCGAGAAGTCCAGACGGGTCGAAGGGCTGACCGGACGTCTGGCAGGTAAGTAAGGTAAGTCACTGGAGGGGAGTGACTGCGAGGACGCGTTCCCGGGAAGGGAACATTAGGCGTCGATCCGGCTTAGATCCATTTCGGATATCTAAGTCGAGATCGTGACTAGATTCCGGTCTCGGAAAGACGGAATCTAAGTCATACTCTTTGCTATTACTTTGTTGAACTTTAATTGTGCTAACAATCTATTTTACAGGATATATATTTGCCTCCGGACTAACGTTTGTCTTGCAGGACGGATTCTGCGGGAAAACAGGGTCCGGGCGCCCGGAAGGAATCCAGGCGCCCGGAGGTCCGGGCGCCCGGAAGGGATCCGGGCGCCCGGGAGGCAAACTTTATCCTGATTGCGCATCGCCACGTGGAGCTCACTGGTTGGACCTGCCACGTCTCACCAGGGCGCCTGGAAGGGATCCGGGGCGCCCTGAGCTTCATATAAAAGAAGGGGCAAGGGTGGAGCTTTATATCAACTAAGAATCCAAGATCTGCTGCTCTGTGCTCTTGCGACGCTACGAAAAGCTCTCCGACTCAGTGCTGGTTTTGTTTCAATTCTATTGTCGGTATTTTCTTTATCTGTCAATTCTTGTACTTAACTCTGTAATATTCGAATTGATAGTGATTGCCCAACGAAAGTGGTCAAGGACCACGGGCCTTCGAGTAGGAGTCGTCACAGGCTCCGAACGAAGTAAAAAACAACTGTGTTCGTTTACTTTTCCGCTGCGTTTAAACTCTTGTTTTTTCGAATCGATATTCACCCCCCCTCTATCGAATCTAACGGTCCTACAAGTGGTATCAGAGCAGGTACCGCTCTGATTTGGTGCAACCACCAATCAGGCAAAGGGGGGACTTTTTGAAAGAAAAATTAAATATCGTTTGTCTTTAAAATAAAACCTTACGCCTTTCGTTTTTTCCCTCCAAAACTGTTTTTGAAAAATACATCGTCATCTTTTCACTATTATTTAGTATCGACAAAATATTACATTTTCAAAAATTTGAGATAATATTTTTTATTAATATTTTAATAATATTTTATTATTTTTAAAAAAAAAATTTAGTGAAATATTATTTTTTTCCAGCACTGCTAATCCAAGACCAAGTCTTGGGATTTTGTCTTTGTTTCATTGTGTGCAAGAACAATGTCTTTTCAAGAAGGATGGAACCCCAATGAACCACCACCGTACGATGAAGATTTCAACTACTGGAGGCGAAGAATGGAATGCTTCTTAGGAAGCGTAGATATCGATTATATACTAATATTGAAAAAACCTTCTCAGAACTCGGAACTGAATAAAAACGTAAGTAAAATTATTTGTAATATTTTACCTAACAATATCATATGCAGACTAGAAAAATACAAGAATGCATATGAGCTGTGGACCCAGTTGATCAAGCTTCACGAGACGCCAATGGAGCTAGAAGATCAAGTTAAAGTCGAAACCGGACTCGAGTCAGATCCAACGGAGAAGCCTGCTGAATTAGGGGTTGCGCTCAAGGTTAGTAATATTTACCAAAACACCCTTGCTAGTAGTAGTTTAAAATATGTGCATGTTAATTTGGATATATCTGAAAGTATATGTGAAAATAGTGTACATGACAATACTTGCGAAAATACCCCTAGGACATTTTCTGATAAAACAAATATAATTAATTCAGAAAATACCCCTAGGATATTTTTTGATAAAACAAATATAATTAATTTAGAAAATACAGAAAATCTGAAAATAATTAATAAATCTAAAAATTCGAATTTAAACCTAAACAAATTTGAAAATTCAAACAAAAAGGATGACAAGGTCAATATCAATCTAGACACAATTAATAAATTGTTTAATAATCTAGACAATATCAATCTAGAAAATTCTATCCAAATCCAAGATAATTTAATTAACAAAAAATTAAATTTTAATGATAAGACTTATTTAATAAATTCCACTAATTATATCAACTTAAAAGGTAAAGAAAATATAAGGATAAAATCAAACACTTTGATAAAATCAAAACGGAAGTTAACAAACTTAAAATTAAATGTTAAAGATAACATATTAAACAAAAATAATCTAGAAAATTTAAAATTAACAATTAATAAAAAGTTAAAAGATAAACCCTTAAAGAAATATAATTCAAACAATTTAATTAACTCAAAATTAAATAAAAACCTAAACTTCAAAAATAAGCTACTAAAGAAAGATAAGTCAATTAACCCAATAAAATTAAAATTGAAAGAAAATTTAAATATTAAATATTCTCTTTTAAAGAAAGATAATTTGACCAATTTAATTAATTCAAAATTAAAAACTTAAATTTAAATTACAAATTAAACATTAAAACTTAACTAAAACTAACTCTAATTATACAAGAAATCTTAAAAATAAAAATCAACAATTTAGGGGGAGGCTCCAGAATACCTGGCACCTCCAAAAATAATTTATCCGATAGGGTAACCGAAACAAACTTACCCGGTAGGGTACCCAAAAACCAACCTACCTGGCAGGGTAGTTAGGAATAGAATAAACAGGGACAAAAAGTTTAACTTGACAAGTAGTACTGGTGAAGTTTTGGATGATAGTACGTTGGGGAAACTTGGGCATCGCATGTCTAGAAAGATATGGCTTTGATCTGGTGCATTTGGCCAAGTGGAACTGACCGAAGCTACCCCTTACGGATCCTAACTAGGTAGACCAAGGTTTGGTACTAAGCTCCGTGGATAGGACTATTCGGAAAACCTCGAAGGGTTGGTTACTTCTAATGATGTCCAGGTGACTCACCAAGCTTAGAAGTTTATCCGAAGAATGCCTATTTGTTGAGGCCAAAGCTAAACCTGAATCTAACACAAGTTAAACCAAACTCTATAATTAAATCTAATTCATCTCACAAAATTATAGGATTCCCTGATTGATAATCTAGATCGGGTGAGATGAATAAGGATTAAATTAAATAATTTTCAAATTAAAATTAATTTTCAAATTTCAAATTAAATTAAAATTAATTAAAATTAAATTTCGAATTTCAAATTAAAATTAAAATTAATTCTCAAATTTCAAATTAAATTAAAATTAATTAGAATTAAATTTCGAATTTCAAATTAAATTAAAATTAATTTTCAAATTTCAAATTAAATTAAATTTAATTAAAATTAAATTTTGAATTTCAAATTCAAATTATAATAACTTTAAAAACCATTTTAAAAATTCTTTAAAAACCATTTTAAAAATTCTTTAAAAACTATTTTTAAAAATTCTTTAAAAACTGTTTTAAAAATTCTTTAAAATCTATTTTAAAAATTCTTTAAAAACAATTTTTAAAAATTCTTTAAAAACTATTTTAAAATTCTTTAAAATCTATTTTATTTTTAAAAATTCTTTAAAAAAACTATTTAAAAAAAAAATTCTTTAAAAACTATTTTAAAAATTCTTTAAAATCTATTTTCAAAATTCTTTAAAAAACTATTTTAAAAAATTCTTTAAAAACTATTTTAAAAATTCTTTAAAATCTATTTTAAAAATTCTTTAAAAAAAACTATTTTAAAAATTCTTTAAAAAACTATTTTAAAATATTCTTTAAAAACTATTTTAAATATTCTTTAAAATCTATTTTAAAAATTCTTAAAAAAAAAAACTATTTTAAAAATTCTTTAAAAACTATTTTTAAATTTCTTTAAAAAACTATTTTTAAAATTCTTTAAAAACTATTTTTAAAATTCTTTAAGAATTATTTGAAAAATTCTTTAAAAAACTATTTGTAAAATTCTTTAAAAACTATTTTTAAAATTCTTTAAAAACTATTTTTAAATTTCTTTAAAAAACTATTTTTAAAATTCTTTAAAAAACTATTTTTAAAATTCTTTAAAAACTATTTTTTAAAATTCTTTAAAAAAAACTTTTTAAAAATTCTTTAAAAACTCTTTAAAAAATTCTTTTATTATTTTAAAACATTTTAAAAATTATTTTAAAAACTCTTTTAAAATCATTTTAAACTTTAAAAAATTCCTTTAAAAAATTATTTTAAAACATTTTAAAAATTATTTTAAAAAACTCTTTTAAAAATCATTTAAAAAAAAACTTTAAAAATTCTTTTAAAAAATTCTTTTAAAACCTTTTAAAAATTATTGTTATTTTAAAAATTATTTTAACTTAAAAATTATTTTAACTTAAAAATTATTTCAAAAATTATTTTAAAAAAAAAACTTTTAAAAATCATTTAAAAAATATTTTAAAAATCATTTTAAAACTATCTAAAAATTTTGTATCATTTTGAATGAAATTTTGTTAACTTAAAAATAGTAATAATAAATTTTTCTATAGATTATTTTCACTTTAAAAATTATTATTTTGACTTTAAACTCATTTTTAATCTTAAACATCATTTTAACCTTAAAATTAATTTTTAATTTGACTTAACTAAAAATTAAATCTTAAATTAAAACTTAATATTGAAATTAAAATTAAAAATAAAAATTTTAACTTAGAACTTGAAATTAAACTTAAACTTAAATTAATCACTAATATTAATTTAAATCTAAAATCAAAACTGAATCAAACATATGTTAATTGACATAAAACATATTATAAAAATCATTTTAAATTCCTTTTAAATGTTGTTTTAGTAATCCCTTTAAAATTTTTTTAATAATCATAATTATAACTAACACTTTCATTGACCAGCTCAATCAAGTAATATGAAATTTAAATTATTTCACTAAGTATTAAATTATTAAATCAAGTGAAAACTAATCAATAAATTATTGATAATGCTTAACTGTATATGGGAGACTCATTATTTCAACTGAAATAATGAAAAATTATTTTACTTTTTTAGTTGGAACCTTAGGCGGTTCTCGAAAAAAGATAGCGAAAAAAATTATCCCTAAAGTAGAGACTAAAAGGAATGTATAAATTATTTTAAATTATTTTAAAGGGGAGATATTAAATTAAGGGGAGTAACCAATTCAGGGGGAGGTTCAATTTCTTTTAAATCCCCTAGAAAAATTAATAAATAAGGAGGATTAATAAATTAAAGGAATATCAAATTAAAGGAATATCAAATTCAGGGGGAGGTTTATTTTTTAATTATCTCCTTAAGCGTTATTTTTTTAATCTTCTCTTTAAAATCTCTCTAGAAAATTCTACCTCATTTAAAAAAAAAAAATTACTTTGAATATTTTTAGCAAATATTTTCAAACTTTTAAGTATCAAGTTCAGGGGGAGAAATTAATTAAAATTTTGTGTGTTTGAAAAACACTTTTTTTACATCTATTTTAAAACTAACTTATTTTTAAAACACCAGTTTTCAAAAAGTTAAATTTAACTAAGTTTAATCCCACCTAATTTTCAAACCTGATTTGAAAAATTAACTATTTCCAAAATTAGCCTTAAAAATTAATTTTGGCAAAAAATTTATTTCTTGAAAAGTTTAATTTTTGCTTTGTTTGAAAAATCGAAGTTGAAAAATTTACCTTTTTGAAAATTAAATGTTACTTAAACATAAAAAGTAAATTTGAAAAACCTGTCTTGAAAATTTCTACACGCTTGAAAAGTTAAACTTGATTAACTTTAACTTTTCAAAACTCAACTTGTCTACCCCAAGTCAACTTGACTATTTTTTAACTTGGTGTTAAAAATTACACTTTTATCTTTCAAATTTTGAACCAAACTTAGTTATCTTTCAAAATTTGATTACCTGTTACAGTAAGTCTTCACTATGATTATTTACCTTGGTCATTTTTGATGAATGCCAAAGGGGAGGAGGGTTAGGTGGTTAAGTTAGCTAAACCAATTTGAAAATACAAACTAACAAACTTTAAAACCACATAAATGCATGTTGTTTCTTGCATATGTTTTCACTAACTTAACCAGGTTGTCATTCTATCAAAAAGGGGGAGATTGTTGGTGCGGGTAGCACTAACGGTCTAACCCAGGTTTTGATGAATGACAAATAGGTTAAGTTAGTTGTGTTGTTGTCTGACACTTTGATCAAGTGTGCAGGAAAAGTCCAGACAGGTCGACGGACTGACCGGATGTCTGGCACGAAGTCCAGCTAGGTCGACGGGCTGACCGGAAAGCTGGCAAGAAGTCCAGCGGGCTGACCGGATAGCTGGCGAGAAGTCCAGCTAGGTCGACGGGCTGACCGGATAGCTGGCGAGAAGTCCAAGCGGGTCGACGGGCTGACCGGACGCTTGGCGAGAAGTCCAGCTAGGTCGACGGGCTGACCGGATAGCTGGCGAGAAGTCCAGACGGGTCGAAGGGCTGACCGGACGTCTGGCAGGTAAGTAAGGTAAGTCACTGGAGGGGAGTGACTGCGAGGACGCGTTCCCGGGAAGGGAACATTAGGCGTCGATCCGGCTTAGATCCATTTCGGATATCTAAGTCGAGATCGTGACTAGATTCCGGTCTCGGAAAGACGGAATCTAAGTCATACTCTTTGCTATTACTTTGTTGAACTTTAATTGTGCTAACAATCTGTTTTACAGGATATATATTTGCCTCCGGACTAACGTTTGTCTTGCAGGACGGATTCTGCGGGAAAACAGGGTCCGGGCGCCCGGAAGGAATCCAGGCGCCCGGAGGTCCGGGCGCCCGGAAGGGATCCGGGCGCCCGGGAGGCAAACTTTATCCTGATTGCGCGTCGCCACGTGGAGCTCACTGGTTGGACCTGCCACGTCTCACCAGGGCGCCTGGAAGGGATCCGGGGCGCCCTGAGCTTCATATAAAAGAAGGGGCAAGGGTGGAGCTTTAAATCAACTAAGAATCCAAGATCTGCTGCTCTGTGCTCTTGCGACGCTACGAAAAGCTCTCCGACTCAGTGCTGGTTTTGTTTCAATTCTATTGTCGGTATTTTCTTTATCTGTCAATTCTTGTACTTAGCTCTGTAATATTCGAATTGATAGTGATTGCCCAACGAAAGTGGTCAAGGACCACGGGCCTTCGAGTAGGAGTCGTCACAGGCTCCGAACGAAGTAAAAAACAACTGTGTTCGTTTACTTTTCCGCTGCGTTTAAACTCTTGTTTTTTCGAATCGATATTCACCCCCCCCTCTATCGAATCTAACGGTCCTACAGAAGGAACTTTCAAAACGAAGCTTGCAAGACGAGACGTGCTCCGGAATCAATTGACAAACCTCCGGATGGAAGAATGAGAGTCAGTAGTACAACTACATGGAAGAATCAAGGAGCCAATCATCAGACTAACAAACCTCAGAGAAACGGTAACGAATCAGGATGCACAAAGGTATTCTTTAAATGCGTTCCCAAGAACACTTGATGGGCATCTATAGTAGACTCCTTCTATATATACCGGGATCCCAAGGTAAGTACTTTAGAAAGTCTTTTCTCTACTTTCGAATTATACGAATCACAGTGTGCAGGACAAGGAAAAGGACCGAGTCAGAATGTTACCTTGAAGGCAAGAATAAACGATTCAGACTCTGACGAATCTATTGATGAAAATGAAGTAGCCCTAATGGTAAGAAAGTTCAATAAATTTATTAGATCTAATAAATTTAAATTGCAAACAAAGAAGGATTACCGAAACAAAAGGAATGTCCGATGCTACAACTGCAACAAAGAAGAGCATATCAAAGATGAATGCCCTAAACTAAAGAAGAAGGAAAAGGAAAAGTATAAAAGACCAACATCCTCCAAACACAAGACCCTGAAGGCCACATGGGACGATTCATCATCCTCTGATTCATAGGTTGAAGCTTTCTCAGGACTAGCCCTAATGGCCAACCATCAAGTGGAAGGTGAACCAGCTCAGAGATGAGCATTGATGAAGAGGGAGGATCATCAAAAGAGAGCAGCGATAAAGGGAGAGCATCAAAAATTGAGGTAAGTGAGGTACGTGCTTTATCTCCCAAACAGTCCTTTAATTTTATTAAAATTCTTACTAAAGATCTAGTGAAACTAGAAAAGGAAAATGCTGAGTTAAAATTGAACTTAGCAAAGGCATGCCCTCTAGAATTGTATAATAATCTAAAATTAGAAAATGGAAAATTGAAGATAGAAATTGAAAAATTGAAAAATGACTATGCATACTTGAATCCAAATAACTTTCAAAAATCAAAACTTAGAATTTATGGTAAATTAAACTGGTATATTAGACATCACCAAGGATAACTTAGAAAAATTCTCAAAGAATATGTACCCCCAAATTCTTAGTTAACCTAATAGGAAAGAACCTATATTGGGTTCCAAAGTCTTACTTAGATTAAACATTTTTTTCTAAGGCTTTCAAAAAAGATTAAATGTTTAAAATTCTTTAAAAGACTTTGTCTAGAAGTGGTTGATGATTCAATAACCAAAAAGACCTAGTGTCTCGCCACAACCTGGAAGTCGATTATTGAATTGAATATTTAATTGACAAACTGATAATCTTGTTAAATTAATTAAGATAATGCTTTTAATGTTTGTCAATTATTGAAAAATTTCATAACTCAGAAATTGTTTGAAATTTATTTTACTTCTTTTTATTAAATCAAATTTTTTTCCCTAAAACTTAAATTTCCATATTTTTTTGATGTGATCAAAGGGGGAGGAATAGATACAAGTTTAGGGGGAGTAGGGGGAGTTAGAATTTTTTCAAAATTTTGAATTTTTGCTAACTCCATTATAAGTCTGAATTTTGATAAATCAGTTTATTTGATACTTAGTGTTGTAATTTCTTTATTGTAAACTTTATACTTAAAAATGTTTTATTTGCAAATTCTTTATTACTGTTTGTTATTACCCTAACTTGAACTTAGGTTGATGCACATCAAAAAGGGAGAGATTGTTGGACCCCGTGGTTGTTTTGATGTGATCAACTAAGTTAGGTTAGGTCTTGTTTGATTTTGATCCCTGTGTCTAAGTGTGCAGGACCTTAGAAGCATAGGAAGTCGAGTAGAAGACACAACTAGTGAGAAGGATGACACGAGAAGGGAGTCGACGGGCTCGATGCATCCGAGGGATGAAAGGGATGCGGAAGAGTACACCGGTGGATGAGAAGAACGTACGAGACATTTGAGGTGTTGGAACCCCAAGGTTGTTTTGGAGTGATTAACAAGTTAAGTTAGATCCTGTGTGTTTCTAACCTCGTGTCTAAGTGTGCAGGAGCTTAGGAGCACGGGTAGTCGAGTGAAAGACGTAGCTAGCGAGAAGGGCGGTACGCGGTGCGTCCGAGGGACGAGGCGCTGCGGAAGAGTACACCGGCGGACGAGAAGGAAGCGTGAGGTGGTTCCGAGGGACGAAAGCCGGAGCGGAAGACTGCTAGAGGAGCAAGAGACGCAGCTAGCGAGAAGGATGGCACGCGGTGCGTATGAGGGACGAAGATTGCGGATGAGTACGCCGCGCGGACGAGAAGAAAACACGTGGTAATTCTGAGGGACGAGAAGCCGGAGCGGAAGCCCACTCGAGAAGACCCGAAGTTAGGTTCGGGTGAGCCCTTTTCCAAATGGCCGAGATCACCCAAGCGAGCGGATCCAGAGTTGAAGACCCGGACCAAGGTGACTAGAGTCGGAGCAGAGGACTCGGACCCAAAAGGTCAACCAGAGTTGACTTTTGGGTCCGGGGCGCCCGGAACGTACTAGGGCGCCCGGAAGTCCATCTTTGACCAGATCGAATCTTTCGCGATCTGAACGTTGGGAAATAAAGTTTTATCCCCCCCAAGGCGCCCGGAACCCTTCCAGGCGCCCCGACCAAGGCTATAAATATAGCCTTGGTCCAGAAACATTAAACAACTCAGAGCAATTCATTTCCAACGCTTGTACGCTTCAGTTTTAGATTAGCTTCTTTGTTTTGCGCTTACACTGCTGTAAGAGGCTTCTCCGCCCGAAGGAGATACTAGTACGACATTCCTTGGATTAACAACCTCCTTGGTTGTAACCAAGTAAATCCTTTTTGCCTCTTCCTTTCTTTAGTTTCTATTCAATTTATTTTATGCAAGTGTTTTGTTGAAAGTTCGAGAAGGGTGTTTTTGTTTTTTTTTATAGGGCTATTCAACCCCCCCTCTAGTCGGCCGCAACGGTCCTACAAGTGGCATCAGAGACAAGGCACTTTAGGAGGACTAACCGACAATCGAAGCAAACATAATAGCCGGACCAAGCATCCACCCGCCGAAATACGAAGGGGATTTCGCAACTTGGAAAAAACTGATGCAGGTATTTTTCACAACAGATTTTGATTTAATTTTAACAATGGAACTTGGCTTTGTAGCTCCAGAGGGTAAAGAAAAAAAATTAATGGACGAAAAAGGAGCAGGCTGACTTTGTGGCGAATGACAAAGCAGAATATCATCTGTTAAGCATTCTTCCGCCACAAGAAGTCAATCGAATCGGGAACTACGACTTGGCAAAGGAACTTTGGGAGAAGTTCCTCGAGCTGCACGAAGGAACGTCCGAAGCCAAGCTCGCCAAAAGAGATTTACTTCGCAATCAGCTCACCAGCCTGCGACTTGGGGAAGATGAGATAGTTGCGCACCTGCACTTAAGAATCAAAGAGATCATCACCGGGCTGTCGAATCTCAGAGAAAAGGTAAGTAACCGAGATTCGCTAAGGTACGCATTAAATTCGTTTACGAGAAATTCAAAATGGGCATCACTAGTAGATGCATTTTACATTTCAAATGACTTAGAAAAAATTTCATTAGAAGAACTTTTCTCGACTTTTGAAGTGCAGGAATCAAGATGTGCAGGTTCGAAGGAGCCCAAGAACAACGTCACCCTCAAAGCTTCGAGAGATGAACCTGAGTCGAAATCTTCTCTCGATGACGAGGAAATGGTAATGATGGTAAGAAGATTCAAGAAACTTTGTAAATCTAGATCTACTAACCATCCGTAGGGGAAAAAGAAAAGGACGATCTGCTGCTACCACTACGACGAAGAAGGGTACGTCAAGGACAACTGCCCCAAGCTGAAGAACAAGGACAAGGAGAAGGGTAAGAAGCCTATCCAAAAGCGAAAGGCCCTAAAAGCGACGTGGGACGATATGTCGTCGGAGTCAGAAGTCGAGGCATTCTCCAGACTTGCGCTAATGGCAAGTCATCAAGACGACGATTACGAGTCAAGCTCTTCCGAAATGAGCATCGAGAGCATCGATGAAAGGGGAGCCACGTCGGAAGAAAGTAGCAGTTCAGGAGGAGAAACAGATAACGATATCGACAAGGTAAGTGAGGTACAATCACTTCCTCCCGATAAACTCTTTAAGTTCGTTAAACTATTAACAAAAGACTGTTGCAAATTAGAAAAGGAGATTAAAAATTTAAAAATAATTGTGGCTAAATCTTGTCCCTTAGAAGAATTAGACAAATTAAAATTAGAAAATGAGAAATTGAAATCAGAAAATAAAGATCTGAAAATTCAAATAGATAATTTGAAAAACCATGCATGCTCATCTAATTTTAGAAAATTTAAAAATTTGAATTGGTATTATAGATATCACCAGGGACAAATTAGGAATATCTCTAGAAAATATGTCCCTAAGAAATTTTTAATCAATTCAGTAAGTTGGAACCTATATTGGGTACCTAAGTCATGTTTAAATTAAACTATTGATTAGACTTAGAGCTTTTCAGTGAGAAAATTAATCATTGAAATTCTTTATGAGGCTTTGTCTAAGGAAGTGATTGTTGCTCCAATAACCAAGAAGGCCTAGTGCCTCGCCACGACCTGGAAGCCAAAATATTGAAATAAATGTTTAATTAACTTTCTGTCAAAGCATTAAAATTAGAATTAATTAATGTTTTTAAAGTTTTTCAAACATTTTTTTCAAAATAGTTTTATACTTAGAAAAATACTTTTACGTGAAATTTTTAGTTAGAAAATTTTACTTAGAAAAATCTTAAGTTAGGATCTTTTTATAATTTTTGCAAAGACTTAAATTTTTTTTAAAAAAATAATTTTTTTAACTTAGAAAATTTTTTTTAGTATTTTTTTCTTAGAAAAATTCTCTTTTATACTTAGAAAAATTTTCAGAAGATATTTTTTTTTGCCTAAGTTAAAAGTAGTTCTGAAATTGAAAATTTCTGCTTAAATTTTTTAGAAAAATTTTCAAAAAATGTTTTTGCAAAGCTGTCTAAGTTAGAATTTTTTTTTTACTTATAATTTCACTTAGAAAATTTTCTTAAAATTTTACTTAAAATTTTTTTTCAGAGACTGTTTATGTGAAAATTATTGCAAAATTTTTAAGGATCTCAAAATTTTCTAAGTTTTTTCCCTTAGATTTTTTATTAGAACCTCATTTTTTATGTGATCAAAGGGGAATAAGGAAAAGTATAAGTCTAGGGGGAGGTAGACCAAAATTTTAACTTGTTTTATTTTTACACTTAATTACAAATTTAGTTAAGTTTATTTTATGTCTATTTTTATCCTAGCTAAACTTGGGTTGCTCACACCAAAAAGGGGAAGATTGTTGGAACCCCAAGGTTGTTTTGGTGTCATCAACAAGTTAAGTTAGGTCATGTGTGTTTCTAACCTCGTGTCTAAGTGTGCAAGAGCTTAGGAGTACAGGTAGTCGTGTGGAAGACGCAGCTAGCGAGAAGGACGGCACGCGGTGCATCCGAGGGATGAGGCGCGATGAGGCGCTGTGGAAGAGTACACCGGCGGACGAGAAGGAAGCGTGCGGTGGTTCTGAGGGATGAAAGTCAGAGCGGAAGACTGCTCGAGGAGCAAGAGACGCAGCTAGCGAGAAGGACGACACGCGGTGCGTTCGAGGGACGAAGACTGCGGATGAGTACGCCGGCGGACGAGAAGGAAACACGTGGCGATTCCGAGGGATGAGAAGCCGGAGCGGAAGCCCACTCAAGAAGACCGGAAGTTGGGTTCGGGTGAACCCTTTTCCGGATGACCGAGATCACCCAAGCGAGCGGATCCAGAGTTGAAGACCCGGACCAAGGCGACCAGAGCCGGAGAAGAGGACTCGGACCCAAAAGGTCAACCAGAGTTGACTTTTGGGTCTGGGGCGCCCGAAACTGACCAGGGCGCCAAGAATGTACCGGGGCACCCGGAACGTACCGAGGCGCCCGGAAGTCCATCTTTGACCAGATCGAGTCTTTCACGGTCTGAACGTTGGGGGATTAAGTTTTATCCCCCCAGGGCGCCCAGAACCCTTCGAGGCGCCCCGACCAAGGCTATAAATATAATCTTGGTCCAGAAGCATTAAACAACTCAGAGCAATTCATTTCCAATGCTTGTACGCTTCAGTTTTAGATTAGCTTCTTTGTTTTGCGCTTACACTGCTGTAAAAGGCTTCTCCGCCCGAAGGAGATACTAGTACGACATTCCTTAGATTAACAACCTCCTTGGTTGTAACCAAGTAAATCCTTTTTGCCTCTTCCTTTCCTTAGTTTTTGTTCAATTTATTTTATGCAAGTGTTTTGTTGAAAGTTCGAGAATGATGTTTTTATTTTTTTTTACAGGGCTATTCAACCCCCCTTTAGCCGGCCGTAATGGTCTTACACGAGGGACGAGTAGTCGGAGCGGAAGCCTGCTCGAGGAGAAGACCGGAAATTGGGTTTGGATGATCACTATTATGGTGGCCAAAATCACCCAGGAGATCGCAGTAGTAAAGGAGCGAAATGGAGCTGCAAGTGCTGTTGGAGGCGCCTTCAAAGGCTGTTGAAGGTGCCTCCTTGCCTTTTGTGGAAGGCGTCTTTCAATTCTAGAAGGCGCCTTCGATGAATAATGTGAAGGCGCCTTCCAAGGCTATGGAAGGCACCTTCAACTAGGCTGAAAAGAGATGTTGGCCGTGGATAAAGTTATATCCACAATCGCCTCACTGGAGGCGCCTTCTAGCCCTATGGAAGGCGCCTTCAGCCTTTGGATAAGATTTTTCAGGAGCTATAAAAAGAATCCTGAACCTAGGAAATATGGATCAACTCTAGCTTTCATTTCCTAGCACATTCCTGAGGTTTTTAAAGAGTTTAATAGGCTTCTCCACCTACACGAAGGAGATCTTTCAGCGCTTCCAATGCTATGGAAGGCGCCTTCGCCCAGGCTGAAAAGAGTCATTGGTCGTGGATAAAATTTTATCCACGAACGCCTCGCTGGAGGCACCTTCCAGCCTTATGGAAGGCGCCTTCAGCCTTCGGATAAGATTTTCCAAGGGCTATAAAAACAAACCCATGGACCTAGGAAATATGGATCAACTCTAGCTTTCATTTCCTAGCACATTCCTGAGCTTTTTAAAGAGTGTAATAGGTTTCTCTGCCTACACGAAGGAGATCTTTTAGCGCTTTTAATTCACCCTCCCCTCTTGCCGGCCCCGCTGCACCAACAATATCTTCTCGAGACTAGGATCTAGTCACAATCTCAATTTAGATTTTCAAAATGAACCTAAATTGAACCTATGCCTAAAGTTCCTAATTGGAACTCGTCCTCACTGGAACACTCTCCTTCAGTGACTTACCTTACTTACCGTGCAGAATTACTTGACTTTATTACGGTCCACCATGTCTTCTTGTCAATTGTTAGGCCTAAGGACTCAACTGGATTTTGGCCAGCTGTCAAGTCCCGCAAACCCAGCCAGACTTTCTACTAGATATCGAGTCACTCGTTAACCTATCTGGACTTCTACATGAGTTGTCAGATCCTCCAGACCTAGTTGGATTTCAACATAGTATCAGACTAGTCAAGTCTTACACACTTAGTAGAAAGGTTAAATCACAACATATCTAACTTTAATCCACTTGTTATTCATCATAACTTAGGTTTGATCATTGATGTCAATTGTACTAACAATTTCTCCCTTTTTAATAAAATGACAACCCGGATTAAAGTTAGAAAAAAATATACAAACATATATAGCAATAAAAATGATTTAAGAGACAATTAAATGATTTTTGATTTTCTGTTGTATTCTCTTAATCATTTTAGGGTTAAGTTTTTCATATTTTCTTTAATGTTTTCTTACTTAAACCCTAAACCCTAACTCTTCCCCTTTGGTATTCATCAAAAAATGTAAGTTATTGGGTATAAAGTAAATGGAGCAAGTAAGCATATCAAGCAATAAATTTTTCAAAGGCAAAGTTTTCCATAACAAAAATTTCAAAGTATTTTTTTTAAGGAATTTCGAAAGGGATTTTCAAAATTTTGAAAATTAAATTTTGAAAGAATTAAATTTATAAAACATTGTGGAATGCATTTTTAAGTACTTTTTTTTAAAACAAAACATTTCACGAAGCATTTCCAAATATTTTTAACAAAAATCAAAGATACACTTTGCAAGAAATTTGTAAACCATTTTTCAAAGTGCTTTCAAAGAAGTTTTCCAAGGCAAATTTTAAAACATGTTTTAAAAGCAATTTTTAAAATAATTTTCAAGGTAGTGTTACAAATATTTTTAAATGATTTTTTAAAAGAATTTAAAAATAATTTTAAAAAGATTTTTAAAAGAATTTTTATTTTTTTATTTTAATTTTATTTATTTTTTAAATATTTTATTATAATACGTTAATTAAATTTACATTTAATTTTAAGTTTTAATTTAATTTTTAACGTTTAATTAAATATATTTAAAGTTTAATTGGATTAATATTTAAGGTTTAATTAAATTAACATTTAATTAAATTAATATTTAAAGTGTAATTGAATTAATGTTTAATTAACATTTATAATTAAATTTGGGTCCTTAATCATCTCATTCGATTTAATTTATCAACTAAGGTATTTCTATAGTTTTATGAGATGAATTATGTTGACTTTAAGGAGTTTGTTTAACTTGTGTTAGATTCAAGTTTAGCTTTGAGTCCACCAAGTAAACATTCTCTGAATAAACTTTTAGACTATGGTGAGTCACCTATACATCATTAAAGTAACCATGTGCTTTGAGAACTTTTTAGGTAGTCTTGCCTAAGGAACTTAATACAAAATTTTAGTCTAACCGGCTTAAATTGATAAAGGGTAGCTTTAGTTAGTTCCACTAAGTTAAATACACCGGATCAAACACATATGATTCTTTCTAGCCATGTATAGATAGAGTTTCCCTAACTTACTATCATTCCAAACTTCTCCAATAGTATTTTTCAAGTTAAATTTCTACCCTAATTATTCTATACATAATTATCCTTAATGGGTAAGGTATTATTTTTTAGAGGTATCAAATAGTTTGGTGTCTCCCCCTGAATTATTGAACTTGGGTTTATTTTAAGTTCTAGGTTTATGCCGATTAGTTTTATAATTGAAATAAACTTGATTATTGCTTAAGTTTGGATTGAATTTGTAGTTATTTGATTTAAACTTAGTTTTTTTATTTGAATTTGATTTATTTGATTTCATTTTACATTTTAGGTTTGGATTTGAAATAGTAGGTTTAGATTTTCATTTTAGGTTTGAGTTTTAATTATTTGATTTATTTTGATTTGGTTTTAGGTGGTGGATTTCATTTTTAGGTACATAATATTAATCGAGTCCTACTTGCTTGGTTAGACAAGCTTTTGGAACTCAAACCTTGGTTTATTTTTTTATTTTGACTTATTAATGATATAAATATTTTATTGGTTGAGTTGAACTTATATCCGAGTCCGAATTTATTGTATATAGTTTGTTGTAATCTGAGTATCATATCTAAGTACTTAGATCTTGTTGTGAATTTTCTTTAAAGTTCTTTTAGTTCAACAACTTCATTTTTCAATTTAGAATTTTTCTCTACAAGTTTTGCAACTTGAGTTGAATTTTCAGATTAAACTTGTTTAGTTGTTGAGTTTGATTTTAATTGTTCTTTTAGATTTTGATTTTCCTTAATGAGTTGATTAATTTAAGTTTCTGACTTTGCAAATTTTCTATTCATGCATGCTATAATTTTAAAGAAAGTAGCAGATAAGTTAGAATTAATCTCATTGGGATCTTCATAAATGAGTATGGACTCGTGGCTTGGCTCGTATTCAGACTCATCGTATTGATCCATTTCGCTTGCTGATTTCAATCCGGATGCCATTAGCATGAGGAAATTTTGTTCCTTTGGTTCTTCGACATTTGATTCTTCGAAGGGGGATTCGTCCCAAGTTGCCTTCAATGCCTTCCTCATTCTGGTTGTCTTGGGTTTGCCCTCTTTTGGACACTCGTGCTTATAGTATTCTTTTTTGTTACACCCATAGCATGTGATGTTGGCTTTATTATTGTTGAAAGTAGACTTTATCTTCTATAGATCCTTCTTGGAAAAATCCTTCTTTTTCCTAGTGAACATTTTTCTTACCAAGTTCACTAGATATTCTTAAGTATTTAAATCTGAGTCAGATCTAGTTTCTGGTTCAAGTTTGGTTCTGGACCTGGATTCTTTAGATGAACTTGCAAGAAAAGCAATATTTTTCTCGATCGGTTTAGAGTTAGTTTGCTTATGTAGTTCTAATTCGCAAAACAACTCATCTAATTTTAATTTTAAAAGGTTCCTAGAAATTTTATTGGCATCCATGATAGATGCCATAATGTATTATGAGGAAATGGTCGTACCTTATAATGTCTTAGTTATCAATCTAGTGACCTTGATCCTCATGTGTAGTTGGTTTGCTGTATCTCCTTCTTGTATTTTAATATTAAATAATTTATTTAATAAGAGGTCACGTTTGGTTACCTTGGCATCAGTCGTTCCTTAATGTAATTCGATGAGTTTGTCCCATAATTCCTTTGCATTCTCGTGTGGGCTGACGTGGTTCAGTTCTTCCTTTGTGAGTCTGCACTGAAGGGTGTTAATGGCTTTGATCTCGATTTAAGCCTTCTTTTTCATCTCAGGGTTCCAATTTTTTGAGTCAACAGGTGTTTTTGTAAATGTAGGATCGAGACGTGCTAGAGAGAGAGAGGGGGGGGGGTGAATAGCACTCGCGACTTTTACTTTTTTAAAAAAAATCAATCAGAATAAAACGCAGCAGAATAAGAGAAAGTAAAAAAACAACTACACAAGTTGATTTTATTTGGTTCAAAGTCTATGACGACTCCTACTCTAAGGCCCATACTCGTTGGATGTTTACTTTAGACAATTCACTAATAAATCAGAGAATTACAAGTACAATAATTTAACTACAATAATTAAAATTATATTGACAACTAAGAATGAGAAATTCTAGACTTTCGATTGTTAGAGTCGTGTTACGGCTTCGTCGGATTGTCTTTGGAGCAACACGCAAGAGAAAGATTGCGAAGATCAGTTGTGTTTCAGCCACTGCTCGAACAAGATCTTTATAAATTGTTGGAGGCGCTTTTAACCCCATTGAAGGCACCTTCAGTGGTGCAACTTATCCCTGTAGCATCGGAGATGATAACTTTCACAATCTATAAAGTTTATCCCTTTGAAGGCGCCTTCAAGCTCATGGAAGGAGCCTTCCATCCAATCTCCAAGGCACCTTCAGGTGCATGGAAGCCACTTTCGCACCTCTCTGCATGGGTCTTCAGCCAAGACACCCGAGGTACCTCTAACCACCCTGGAGGCGCCTTGAACACTGTCCATCCGAGCTTGAAATGTGTTTTTCACTCCCTGCAAGATACATCAGTCCAAAATACCAAACATACCCTAAAAAAAAAGTTAGCACCAATAAAATATGAATAATAAAACTATTTGATAATTTTTGGACTGCCCGGTTCTAACTTTCGGATTTCTCAAAAATCCTAAGTCGAACTGACACCTACTATTCCCTCAACGGAGAATGCATCCTCACCTACTCCTCTTAGGAGAAATTATCTTTTGCCAGATCTATCTTCCAGACAGTCTGGACTTTTTCTTAGCGTCTGAGACTTTAGGACTTCATGCTAAACGCCTGATCCATGACCCATCCAGTCTTCTACTTTGTGTCCGTGACTCCCAGGAATTTCACCTAGAGTCCTCGACTCTAGGATTTCGCCCAAAGTCCTCAACCCACCAAGACTTCACCTAGTCCCTCGAACTAAGACTTCGTTACCTAATCGCAACTAGTACTTTCCACCTGCCTAGTATCAACTAGGACTTTCTTTTACCTAAGATCACTTAGGGTGTGTTTGGTTCAAGTTATCATGTATAACCTTGGTTATGTGATTACCAGGTAATCACATAACCAAGGTTATGGGGAATAAAATATAACCAAATGTTGTTTGGTTCAATCTAGGTAATGTAACAAAAACATGTTTGTTTGAAAGTTTTAATGAATAACCTAGTTTAGTATTTTACTAGATTACCCTTAGTTACAAAACTAACTATACATAATAATAATAATAATAATAATAATAATATTATTATTATTATTATTATTATTATTATTATTATTATTATTTAAACACTATTATATTTTACTATATTTTCATTTTTTTTATTTTTATATATTTTTTATTTTGTTTTTTTATGTTTTTTAATTTTTAATTTTTTAAAGTTTTTTTTATTTTTTACTTATTTTTTATTTTTTAGGTGTTTTAATTTTTTAGGGTTTTTTACATTTTTAATTTTTTTTTAGTTTTTTAATGTTTTTTAACATTTTTTATTATTTTTTATTTTTTTTCTATTTTTTTTGTATTTTTTAAAAATTTTAATGGTTTTTTTATTTTTTGTATTTTTTTAAATTTTTTATGTTTTTTCTATTTTTTATTTTTTAAGTTTTTTTTACCATTTTTTATTTTTTTATTATTTTTAATGATTTTTTATTTTTTTAAAAAAATTATGTTATTTATTTATTTATTTATTTTATTTTTTGTATTTTTTTCTTTACATTTTACTTTTTTTCACATTTTTCTTTTATCCGAGGGTATTTTGGGTAAAAAAAATCGATAACCCCGGAATTAAGAAAAATCTCAGTTTTCCGAGGTTTTCCGATTCATGGTTGCATGCCCCTTTTGCTGACGTGTCGGGCATGGAGCATTACTCGGGAATTATCGATTACTTAAACCAAACAGGGTTTTTGTTGATAACCTTGGATGGATAACCAAGGTTATCAAGGATACCCCCCAACCAAACGCATCCTTAGGACTTTCTTGCAAACTCAGTCAACCTTGTTATACAGCAAGAAACCTTAACTTTAAACTCTTTTCCATAATCAAAACTTAGGTTTAATCATCTGGTAATTTCTACACCAACAGTAACTTCATCCATTGGTGTCTTGTAACCTTGTTGAATAGTGAACGACTGGTCGATGTCAGCCTTGAGGTGTACCTCGATCCGCTTCTTTTAGTATGAGAAGTTATCTCTATTGAATAACAGAGGATGAGCGGTACTGTATCCTTCAATTTGGGTCATGTGATTAATAAAATAGAAAAAGCTAAATAGATACCAAGACTTGGTTTTGGGGTAAGTACTATGGTAAAAAGAAAGGAATAAGATGAAAAATTCAAGTGGTGTTGCACCAACTTGAGCAAAATCGAAATGAAAAAGGATTTATTCGAATAGATAATTATACCAATTCAAATAGATTTAAAAAACTAAAATTTGAAGAAAAATAAAGTGTAAAAGAAATAAACAATTAAATCCTTTGCTTGATTAGTGGTTGCACCAATTCAGAGATTACAGAACTCTAATACCACTTATAGGACCGTAGCACATGTGAGAGGGGTTGAATTTGTTGGTTCGGATAGCATCAGACGATCGAACCAGTGTTTTTATTATGGCAAAGGGTTCAAAGTTAAGTTGTCTTGTGATCTAACAAGTGTTGAACCAAGTGTGCAGGAAAGTCTTAAGTGTACTTAGGCAAAAGTCCTAGTGATTTTAGGCAGGTGGAAAATCCTAGAGGGTGATAACTCTAGGTCCTAGGGGGTGGTAACTCTAGGTAAAAAGTTTTGACAGGTCAACCACTTTGGGTGAAACCCTAGAGTCGAGGACTCTAGGTGAAAATCCTAGTGGTCGCGAACCAGGTGAAAGACTGGACAGGTCGGGAATCGGACATCCAACGAAAAAGTCCTCAAGACTCGGATGCTGAGAAAAAGTCCAATTGATCTGGAGGATTGGTATGGTAAAAGGTAAACTCTCCTAAGAGGAGTAGGTGAGGACGCGTTCCACGACTAGGGAACAGTAGGTGTCGGTTCGACCTAGAATTTTAGTGAAACTTGAAGTCAAAATCGGACAGTCGGGAGACTGTCAAAATAATTTATTATTTTATATTTTATTTTGCTAACTCTATTTTGCAGGGTATATTTTGTATTTGGACTAATATGCCTTGCAGGAAGTGGAAAGCACAAAGGAGTCTCGGGTGAACAGTGTTCAAGGTACCTTCCATGGAACTTGAAGGCGCCTCCGGTGAACAATGTTCAAGGCGCCTTCTATAGAGCTTGAAGGCGCCTTCGGAGAGATAGAGTTCGCAGAAAGCGGACCTTATCGGTGACCGAAGCTACGGGGATAAAGTCTTATCTGGAGGTGCCTTCCATGGAGGCTAAAGGTGCCTTCAACAACCTATTTAAGGCAAGTTCGAGTAGAACCTTAATATAACTTACTCTTGTGATCAATCTACGACGCGCTTCTCTAAAAAATGATCCTACGACTCTGTGACTCGATTCCGGCAATCGAGCGCCGTGACTCCGACAACCGAAAGTACTACCTTCCAGATCCTCAAAAGTCGGCAGTATACTTAATTGTTGCATTTAATTTAATACTTTCATTGTAATACATCCTTGTACTTATTTTCGAATATATAGTAATTGCCCAATGAAAGTAATCAAGGATCGCGGGCTTTGGAGTAGGAATCGTCACAAGCTTCGAACCAAGTAAATCCTACATGTGTTTGTGATTGCTTTTTGTCTCTATTCCGTTGCGTTTATTCTGTATTTTTTGGAACGAGTGAAAAAGACACGAGCGCTATTCACCTCCCCCACCTTAGCGCTTTTCGATCCTACATAATCATATGGTTTTAAAAACATAACCTTTATTCAGTTTTAAAAATGAGTACGCAACAGAAATAAAACAGAAACCGAAAAAGCAAGAACATAATAACTCGATAAGTTAATTGGTTCGAAGCCTTCGGCAACTCCTACACCAAGACCCAAGATCTTTCGGACTATATCGATAGGAAATCCACTATAATCCTCTTCTGAAATCGCCGGAAGAGGGAATCAAGTACAGTAGAAAAATGAGGACAAGTGTAACAAGCTATACTTTCCTTTATGCAGAAATTAAGTACTAAAGAAAACTTTGTTACCCAACACTCTGATGAAGATCAGATTGAGGTCGGTGTTGGAAGGCTTCTTAGCAGTAGTCGAGCGCAACAGCGTTGCAGCATAGCAGACGAACAAAGTTGGAGAAGCCAAAAACTCGAAGGGTTGCATATTGAACTTGTAAGTGAGTTGTATAGAATGCTTGTATGAACCCTTCTTTTATAGGCTATTTAGGGCGCTTCCAAGCCTCGTCTAGGGTGCCTCGAAGTGCAAAATCAATCTCTAAAACCTCGTCCATGATAAGCTTTGCTTCCTTTGGTTTTTTATCCTTTGGAGGGCGCCTTCAAAGCTCTTCCAAGGCGCCTCTAGCAACAAACTTAAGGTGCCTCTAGAGGCATGCGAGGCACCTTTGTACCCTCCCGTGTGGAGTCTTCGACCAGCATCCAAGGCACCTCCACTCGCATAGGAGGCACCTTTGTGCCGCTGTCTAAGGCGTCTCCAATCAACCAGGAGGCACCTTGAACATTGTTCACCAAGGTTGATTTTTCTCTTTAACTCTTGTAAAAATATGTTAGTCTAAAAATAAAGTATAACCTACAAAATGGAGTTATAACAATAATAAAATATATTATTAATTAGGCTCTATCTTCTCGAGACCAGGATCTAGTCACAGTCTAAATTTAGGTTTCTAAAATGGGCCTAAATTGGATTTGCACCTAAAATCCCTAATTGGGACTCGTCCTCATTGGAACACTCTCCTCCAGTGACATACCTTACTTAACACACATAATCACTTGACTTCCTTATGGTCCACCAGGTCTTCCCGCCAGTTGTCAAGTCTGTAGATTCAACTGAACTTTGGCCAGCTGTCAGGTCTCACGGACCCGGCTGGACTTTTCGCTAGATATTGAGTTACTCCTTGACCTATCTGGACTTCTACACCAACTATCAAGTCCTCCATACCTAGTTGGATTTCAACCTGATGTCAGACCAGTCAAGTCATGCATACTTGATAGAAATATTAGATAATAACACATCTAACTTTAATTCATTTGTCATTCATCAAAACTTAGGTTTGATTATTGATGCTAACTGCACCAACAGAAAGCTTGACTGGGGGATTTCATCAAGTTGGATGATGAGGAAATGGATGCACGTGGTGAGGCTGAGCTGGCAACCCATGGGCTCTCGCCGATTAGCTTGACTGAGGATCCGATCAGAGAAGAGGGCACCAGTAAAGTCATGAGGAGTGATGCAATCACTAATACTGAGGAACTACCGCCTCCCCGACCTTCCCTGATGGTCGTGGAGATTCCATCTAAGTCTATCACTTCTGACAAACCTCTGCTCCAATGTTAACGATGCAAGAGGCATCGATCGGCTATACCCATACAACAAGTTTCCACCGAAGCGCTAGCACCACATCCGCTGTCCAAGCGGGGAGAGAGTTCACTCTCTTCCATTCCTCCTAAGCTTGGAGTCGATCGCCCAACTCCTGTGTCATCCAAGCAGACGCCAACAAACCTTGCACTGCCAACCAGAGCGATTGTTGTGCTGCTGATCTCCTATTTATTGCCTCCACCAACCAAACCATCAAAGTCCCACTCCAAGTTACACTCCACTCCCAAATCAAAGTCCAAGTCCAAGTTATAGGGTCGAGTGGGCACAACGAGCAAAAAAAAGTTAACACCATGCTTAGGCTGCCCTCATAGGAGTGGCTCTCCACCAACCCCTTAGAGTCCCTTGCTCCCCAACACCTAATAAAGATACAAGGTCCGTTGGCTCAAACATTGGCTAACTCTCGGGCACACATAACAGAGTGCTCCTCAAAGGAGCTGGTCGATCACTTTTCAGAGGATGTCACAAGGGTAATCTTTCTTTACTATCATATATTCCTTTTGTGTGCCTTACCTTAACTTCTCCTTGCTTCATGAGGTCTGGGTGGTTAGCTTGTCCCTATATCAAAAGATGGTGGATCTAAGTCATAAATTTGGTGTTGTAAGAAGACTTTGAGCTAGACGAAAAGGGCGACGAACGATCCTGTGTGTTAAAAAAGAACATAGAGGGAAGAAAACTTCAACAATCGGGCCAGGGAGGCTTCCTGGTGCAGGCACTCTGATGCTCAAGTCAAATAAGTGATAGAAGATGATGAATAATAGAAAATGAACAGTGGGCTTTAAGTGCGTAATGTTGCGTACTTGCACTTTTCAAAGGAAACCCCTTATATAGTGTTTATATTGTTGTATGTACGAATATCAATGTACTTCCAAAAAAGGATTGATTATTTTGCATAGTAGATGCTTCTGTCATACATATTGCACAGGGAGTATTCCTTTGATTCTCTAGCAATCGTTACACAAAATGCCAAAAAGGAATATTAGGCAGTTGGGATGAGGGGCCATTAATGTGCTTTAATAGTAGGTTGACCGAGTCTCCTCTATCATTCGATCAGATCTTGTCACGGACGGGGTCGGGTCAGTTGAGGAATGATGACCATCTCGAGAACTCGGGTCTTCTGAGGGCTCATCTCCTTTGAGGATTTGACTCTCCTGAGGACTCAGATCCGATCGGACAAGAGGTCCAATTGGCTAGATTATTCGACTGAGCCACGCGACCATGCCACTTGGTTTTGAGTTGAATTAGGACCTGACTCGGGATTTTGTAGAGCTGGGATGACTCAAGATCTGATTAGACAAGATGTCTGATCGGCTGGACCACTCAGCTGAGCCATGTGACCGTACCAACCCCGAGTGTTCCTGATGACCCTCTTCGGCTCGACGCAGAGATGGTTCAACTGACTCCCGACCGACTCCATTTGTGTTGGTGCAGGAAGCACCAGATGATCGAACCTAAGTTTTGATTATGATAAAGGATTAAAGTTAAGATTTCTTGTTGGTCTAACAAGTTTAATTAAGTGTGTAGGAAAGTCTTAAGTGATCTTAGGCAAAGTGAAACTCCTAGTTGAGGCTAGGCAAATGGTGGAAACTCCTAGCTGCGGTTAGGTAATAAAGTCCTAGTAAGGGGGATTGGGCAATGTCTTGGTGGGTTGAGGACATTGGGTGAAATTCTAGGGTCGAGGATGTTAGGTGAAAGTCTTAGGTGTTGGTGCGGGAAGCATCGACAATCGAACCTATGTTTTGATTATGTCAAAGGGATTCAAAGTTAAGATTGTTTGTTATCTAACATACTTGAATGAGCTTTTCAGAAAAGTCCTAGCTGCGGTTAGGCAAAGGTAAATCCCTAGGGGCAGTAACCCTAGGTTATAGGGGGTGGTAACCCTATGCGAAAAGTCTTGGTGGGCCGAAGCTTCGAGCAAAAATCCTAGGGGGAGATAACCCTAGGTTGAAATCCTGGTGTCGCGAACCGGGTAGAAGTCTGGACGGGTCATGGACCGGACGTCCAGCATGAAGACCGGAAGCATCGGACGCTAAGCAAAAGTCCAGTCGATCTGGAGGATCGAACTGGCAAAGGTAAACTCTCTTGAGAGGAGTAGGTGAGGACGCGTTCCCCGCAGAGGGAACAGTAGGCGTCGAGTCGACCTAGGGTTTCCGGTTGAAAATCCGAAGTCAGACCCGGACAGTCCGAAAACTACCAATATTTGACTTACTATGACTATTATGTGCTAACTTTGTTTTACAGGGTATGTGTTTGGGACTAACACATTTTATAGGAACAAAAGAGCAAGGTACACCTCGGATGAACAGCACCCGAGACGCCTCCATGGAGCTTGGAGGCGCCTCAGGTACAAGGCGGAAGCTGCCTGCGGGAAGGAACTGGAGGCGCCTTCATGGTGACTGAAGGCGCCTTGGACCATTGCTTGAAGGCGCCTTGGAGTGGTGTTGAAGGCGCCTTCAGGTGGATAATGAGCAACGAGTAGGCCTTATCGACAGCGGCTGAATCGGGATCAAATTTCGGGTTGGAGGCGCCTTGGAGCTTAATGGAGACGCCTTCAACGTCCAATAAAAGGAGGCCTAGAGGCAGCAGTAAGATCATCTTCTTCCAAGAAATCTTTCTGCATCCAGCTGCTAACGAGACAGTCCGACAAAGCTACAACTCGACGTTGACGACTCGGAGCTTCATATTTAGTATTTTAGTTGTCGGTATAAAATTTATTTAGAGCTTTTTCTGTACTTAGCTTGTAATAACTTTATGAAATATAGTTGTTGCCCACCGGAAGCGATCAACGATTGCGGGCCTTGAAGTAGGAGTCGTCACAGGCTCCGAACCAAGTAACCAACTTGTGTTAGCGTGTGTTTGTGTTTAATTTCCGCTGCATTTTAATTGATATGTTTTAATCGAACAAAATAGTCACGAGCACTATTCACCCCCCCCCCCCCTTAGCGCTTCTCGATCCAACACTAGGAGTCGTAGACACCAGGCCGAAGACTAGACAAGTCGAGGATTTGACGTCCAACAGAAAGTCTTGATGCCTCGTACGTTAAGAAAAAGTCCAAATGGTCTGGAGGATTGGTCTATAAAAAGTAATCTCGCTTGAGAGGAGTAAGTGAGGATACATTCTCTGAAGAGGGAACCATAGGCGTTGGTCCGACCAAGTGTTTTAGCAAAACTAAAAATTAGGACCAGACAGTTTGAAAACTGCCAAAATTTACCTTACTTTATATATTATTTTTGCTTGGACTAACTTGTGATGCATTTTTCCTTGTCCAAAGATTCACATTAAACTTGATAGAATTAGCTTCTGTAATTAGGAGATTCACATTAAACTAAGAGTATCTTGGAGGACACTTCAAAGAAACTTGATAGAATTTCAAGGGAACAATGGAAAATCTTCAATGGGATAGCAAAACAATAAAGGGAAGAAGTAGAGCATGCTCCTTTGGTGGTAAACAGGCCCACATTAATTGCAACCAACTCATCAGGTTTATTCTTCCAATACTCTCATTTTTTTACTTTCTTCATTGATTTCTTTTATCTTGTCATTTTGTTTGCTTCACTTAGTTCTTTTTGACTCCATTTCAATTCTTAATAAATCCTTTGGATTCATGCTATGCTATGTTTTTATAGTGATGGAGAAATAGAAAATGGGCAAGCTTATTATAGTGAAGTGTTGTGAGTTGTATTGAGTGAGCTCCACTTATACACATGATTGTGAGAGTTAGAGTAGGTACATTTTTATGGTGAGATTGCTACTTGCTTAGTTATTTCAAATGGATAATATCACCATTGATTATTGTAGAGATTTTATTTAAGATTATTTTGATCCTTAGATGGTTTTAGTTAATTAGTTTTTATGATCTTATAAGTATTTCTAAGAAAATTAGGGAGATAAATTCTAGTTATTTCTTTGTTTTGTTTGCTTGCCCGGGACATGCAAGAATAAGTGTAGGGGATTTAATAACCATCATTTTATCACATTATTTAGGATCTTATACTTGAATTTTTGAGTTGATTGTGTGATAAATCCATGATTATATCATATTTCACAAGTTGTATGTATTTTTAGACTTAATTGTAAATTCTCTCATATTTGTAATATTTGATGCTAATATTTGAATGTTATCTTTGTATGCATCAAAGGATCATGGACTCATGTCGGATCGATCCAAATTGGGCTCAATTCTAAGATTAATTGGGGAGATCAAGTTTCAAAGTAGTCTAGGATGTCCATTCGAGATCTGAGGAGATCTATGTCATCCATCAAAGATCCATTCTGTCCAAGTCAAAGAGAGGGTAGATCACCACCATCGATCAAGATTTGAAGCCTTTGATTCCAAATATGAACTGATCCAACCGTTGATTGAGATCTAAAGAATTATGGATCGTCTGTTCAGATGTGAGATCATTTGAAATGGGAGAAGCTATAGTGCAGGCTTTGTCAATTTTGCTACAGGAGATTAGTGTCAAAAATAGAGGAGAGACACACGCGACTTCACCTTCTTCCTCCGCTGATCGCAGGCCACCGAAGCTTCGCCTTCATCCACTGAGGACAAGAATTCCCTTCCTCGTCCATCCTTATCTCCATCAGAAGGTTCCGTCACCTTCTTCCTCATTCGATCCATTCAACATCTCCTGCCCCCCCCCCCCCCCCAATTCCATGCCAACCTCATCGTCATTTCTTTCGCCACTAGACAACATCGCACCACCGATCCGAGTTGAGTTAATCGTCATAGTTACAAGGGAGATAAGGATTTTTTCCATCACCTTCTGAATTCTACATCTACATATTCAGATCACCATCCCATCTTTAGTTGCACCTTCCTCACAGTGCAATAGAGGAGTTTCCTCTTCTTCACCATAGATCTGATCCAGATTGATACAAGCCTAGGGGAAACCCTAGTTGGTTTCGTGAGCGTCTCCACCCTTCAACTAGCGCCACTCTTTTGAGCTCCAATCATCCATCATTGGTGACATCTTGATCAGTTTCCTCTGTTCATCTTCATTGCCGCTTGTTCTTCTTCGATTCAGATCCGAATGATACAAGTTATGGGATTTCCTAGCTTGCCTTGTGAGTTGCAATTTGGTTATTAATTCCCTTCTTCAACATTGTTTAATTTAATTTTCAATTAGTTCAAGCTTGGATGTTCAAGATGATACTTAGATTTTGCACCTTAGTGTTGGTTGGTTATGTTGATTTGCATTTTGGTGTTCTTTAATATTGTTATTCATGTTAAATTTCTGCATTGTATGTTAGGGTTGCAAGGTTACAAACATAGTCCCATCTTGAAAACACATGATAAAGATCATGGGTTTATAAGAGAAAAGATATCTCCATTGAGATGAGGCCTTTTAGGGAGAGCCCAAGAGCAAAAACATGAGGGCTTAGGCCCAAAGTGGACAATATCATATCATTATGGAGATATCTAAATTCTTTTTGATCCTACAATTGGTATCAGAGCCCGGGCTGTCAGAAGGTTTAACCGCCAAATGTGCACAAGAGCTATGGTCTGATTGAGCCATGTGGGTACAATATTGACCTCGAACAAAGAAAGTGGGGGCTCCTATGTTCAAATCAAGAGGACCAGACACCAGGCAGGAAGTCCTAGTTGCGACTAGGCAAGGAAGTCCTAGTAGGTCGGGTGGACCAAGGGGTAGGAAGACCTGGTGGGTTGAGGATCGGACGTGGGAAGTCTATGGGCCTTTGTTTGAGGGGGGATTGTTAGGGTTGCAAGGTTGCAAACATAGTCCCATATTGAAAACACATGGTAAAGATCATGGGTTTATAAGAGAAAAGATATCTCCATTGGGATGAGGCCTTTTGGGGAGAGTCCAAGAGCAAAACCATGAGGGCTTAGGCCCAAAGTGGATAATATCATGTCATTGTGGAGATATCTAAATTCTTTTCGATCCTACATTGTAGTAGTTAGGATTAGTTTGAATGCCTTATTTCTTTCCAATGTCATGATTTGTTTGCATGTGTAGTATCAATTCCTTTATTTTCCCTCTTATGCAACTAGTAGTTAGATTTCATAAATGCTTAAGTTTCATTACATGTTTTGTGCTTCTTAGGTTAATGGAAATCATAGTTTAGGTTAAACAGGTTGTTTTTTCATTATTTAGCTTTTCCATTTATTGCTTAAAAAAGCAAGCCCCCAAACCAATAAACTTGATCTTAGGATTATCATGCATCGACTACATTCTTTGTGAGATACGACTTGGGTCACACCCTACTGCATTAGTGTAGTTTGGGGTTTAGTATTTTATTTGTACATATTTCACGACAAAATTAGGTTTATCAGTCACCAAGAGATTCACTCAAAAGGAGAACATTGATTACAAGGAGACTTTTTTGCCAGTTTTGACAAAAGACTCCCTTAGGGTAATCATCACACTTGTAGCACATTATGACATAGAGCTATACCAAATGGGCATTAAGACTACGTTTCTCAATGGAAACATTGAAGAAACTATATACATGGTACAACTAGAGAACTTTGAGTCGGATGATTCAAAGCACCTAGTATGTAAACTAAGGAAGTCCATTTTATGGTTCGAAGTAGTCATCTCATCAATGGTACTGGAAGTTTGATTCAAGTGGTTTCAAGGAGAATCCAATTAATCAATATTTGTATATCAAGTTTAGTGGGAGCAAGTTTATTATACTTGTTTTCTACATGGATGATATATTACTTGCATGCAATGATATGAGTTAACTGCTAGAAACTAAGTCATTTCTGTTCGGATAATTTAAATTGAAGGATCTTGGTGAAGCATCTTTTATCTTAGGCATACAGATTGTTCGTGATCGTTCAAGGTATACACTTAGACTATGACAAAAGGTTTATATAGAAAAGGTGCTCAATTAGTATGACATGCAAAATTATGCTCCTGAGGATACTTCAGTGGCAAAGGGTGATAGACTTAGCTTGCAACAATGTCTACGTCATGAACTCGAGATCAAGAAAATATAACAATTCCCCTATGCATCAGTAGTAGGCAGTTTGATGTATGCTCAAGTATGTGCGCGATCGGATCTTGTATACATTGTGGGGATGTTGGAAAAATATTTGAGTAACCCTAGACAAGAGCATTAGAAAGTTGTACAGAGGGTTGTGAGGTATTTGCAAAGAACGAAAGATTACATGCTCACATATCTAAGATCAGATCATCTGGAGATCATTAGATATTCAGATTCTGATTTTGTTGGATACTTAGATAGCAAGAGATCCACCTCAGGGGATGTCTTCATATTAACGAAAGAGCCTATATCGTGGAAAAGCATAAAACAAATGCTAATAGCCACTTTCACTATGGAGGCACAGTTTATAACTTGCTATGAAGCTTCCAACAACGGAATATGGATGCGAAACTTTATCATAGGGTTATAGATTATTAAGGGCATTGACAGGTTATTAAGGATCAACTGTGATAACAAAGCTATAGAATTGTATTTCAAAAATAACCATAGTTCATCGAAGTCTAAACACATTAATATAAAGTTTTTTATGGTTAAAGAAAGAATTCAGAATGGTCAAATAATGATAGAGCATATATGGATAGATTCCATGTTAGCGGATCCACTCACCAAGGATTTGTCACCCAAGGTGTTTCATCAGCATGTGCTGAATATGAGGGTTCTTCCTTTTGATGAAGTACTCATTATGTAGGAATCTGTGTTTTGTGTGATGCTATATGTTCATGAATATATATTTTTTAACTCATTATATATATTACAGTTTTTCTATATATGTGCATAATTTTGACTTTCTTTGACATATAAATATCATATTTTCTGTTGCAGTTTTACATTTACTTGTTGTAAATATGATGTGGACTCCAGTTGGACTCATAAAGTTAAATCATGATTTACCACTATAGTTTAGCATAAGGTTTTAGTAAATATGATTTAGACTTGATTTAGGCCATAAAGAGGACTTATTGAGAATAGACACTTGTAGATTACATTTCGTGTCATTCTTATACTATACATCAACATTTGATCTATGTCGTTAATGATATTAATACTATGATTAATGTGATCTTGTTACGGTTATAGTAGTTATGACTTCTTTAATCTTGTACTAATTGATTTAATGGACGAGATTATTTAAAGAAGTATTTAACCCATAAAGTTTGGCATGTTGTGCTTAACTAAGGGTTGTGTGGTGTATAACGAATTAAGTATAGCCTAAGTGGAAGATTGTACGATTAAATCTATATGAGTGGACTAAATCCAATTGAGTCCACATGGATAGAATTAATCTTCATAAGATGAGTTAACACTTAATTAACACACACATCTAATTATCATTAAAATAACTAAACTCAATTAAGTGATTTAATGCTTCAATGCATATAAAGAGGTTTTGAATAAATTTGATGTGGATTTAATGTGTAGATTCAATAACCCGATTTATTAATATTGATGACTGTTAATGATGGATGGACTTGTGAATAGTCTCTATAAGATGAGTTTGGTATATAAAGGAAGATGCTCATAAATTAAGACACATTCTAGAACTTTTTCAATCTCCTTTCTTCCCAATTGAGAAAGAACTAAGGATTGTCGCCGCCCACTCCTATAGAAGATTATTCCATACTAGCAAGAACACCCACGATAAGTAAGAAGTGATAGCCCACTCCTATAGAAGATTATTCCATACTAGCAGGAACACCCACGATAAGTAAGAAGCGATAGCTTTGTGATGGATTTAGGTCAGCTTGTGCTAGCCATTGTTTTAGTTTTCCATTGTGCTTTAGAGATTGATAATAGCAAGATCTTAATATATGTGCATCCTTTTCATGTATGATGTATTGTAATTCTAACAATCCCATCTTCAATGTATCTACCATAATACTAGCCATCTTAATTTGCTTTCTCTAGTTCAACCTTAATTACATTAAAAGCTTCGTATGCTTTGTTCTTAGTAAGAAACAACTAGAGATACATATATTGTCAATAATCATCTACAAAAGTGATCAAATATACATATAACTGCATAAAATAAATAAATATGTTTTTTTTTTAATTTGAGACTATTAATCAAAAGTAATGATTATTAATGTTAAACATGAAATATAAATCAAATGATATAAAAATTAGTTATGGACTAATTTTTTTTAATTCAAGTAGTCTTATACAACTTAATAATAAAACTAAATTAAATGACAAAACAAATTTTAACAACTAAATTTTTAATTCAATTATATTCATATAACTTAAAGATAAAATTATTAAATTATATTTTATTTTTAAATTCCTTTAATCAAATTAAAAAATAATTTAACATTTCATCCTAATGAATCATATAAATACAATAAAAGAACCTGTAAGATATAATTTACTGTATTTTATATGATTAATTATAAATTAAGTACTTTATATATAATTTTACATATTTAAAAACACGATGACTATTCTTTAACTATAAAAATCATATAAATAAAAAGATATTAAATTAGTTTATAAAATTTATAAATCAATACAGAAATCGATATTAATAGATTTTACTACTCATAAATAATTTTAATATATTAAATAATTAATTTTTTATTATTTAAAACATTAAAAATGATATCATTGTTTCTTTTTTAAAAAAATAAAAATAAAGACGATTATTATCTCCATGTTTTATATTTTCAATTATATATTTTTCAAATCCAAAGTAGTTTCTTAAGTAAGAATGTATTATAATAATACCCGCAATATAACATGAATTAAAATTTTGAACTGATAACTTGCAAAATAAAATAGTAATGCATTGATTAGAATAAAGAGATCGATATGTGAAACCCGTACATCCTTCAGAAGGTCGGCTTTCTGAGCGTGCATAATTAAATTATACCTCGGATTTATCTTCAGATTTATGCGAATTAGAGAAGAAGGTTGTTTATCAAAATCCTGACACTTGGATTATAAAAAAAAAACATTACTGCTGAAGCTATAACATAAAAGTTGAAGAGAAGCCATCAGAGTTTGGATATGCATCGACATTGACACAGAAGCGTCTCAGATGACCGTCGTGAGATGTAAATATCCATTCTCATCATCAAGCTTCGCACTTCAATGTAATTAAGAGTGGAAAAAGAAGAAATATTCGTAAAAGCAGCGTCGGATCCGAAACCATGAGAGAGAGAAATATGAATGGCGCTTCTAGTTTTCATGGCGATCTGAACGGAAGAGCATCACAAGAAACCAACTGAAAAACAAAACAAGAGCTTGTATTTACACTTAAAATGGCGGCCTTGGGAAGAAGAGAAAAAAGGGCTGTCGAAGAAGTGGCGTGGCTTGGTGTTGGGTGGGGGCATGCGGAAGAAACCCTAACTTGGACCAATATTTATAGCGTGCAAGTGGATGGCGTCAAACAGATTGGGTCGTGTGCTTATAAAAAATTGGGCCTTCTCAAGCTTTGGCTTAGACCAATCTTCAAAAACCCTAAAAAAGGCTAAAATTAGTCTCTCCTTTATTTCAAATGAAAATGAGGTGTTTTTGTTAATTTTAGTCTAAAGTTACCAAATAGGCCTAAATAAATTCAAAGAATTTCTAAAATGTTCCTGTAAATAGCTCCTGATTTTATCACTCATCTCTCATCCAAACAACTTGCATTCTCTCATTCTCATTCTTTCAACTTATAATTTCTTATCCCCTCATTCTCTCAACTTGTATTTCTCTTGAATTTTCCTATTGATTTCTCAAATTATTTTCTTATGTACTTTATAATAATCTTCCTATTTAATCCTCATAATTCATCATGTAAGCATCGCCAACACCATAGGCATGCCACCAACTCAACAATGCATCTCTCTTAGCATTAAGATAAATTTTATTCTAAATTTGTATTACTACATTAATGTTGAGACCATTGAGTGCTGACTAGAGGGGATAAATAGGCAAACACAATTTCGTTCATCTTTGTTCTCGTCTATAATGAATTTGCACAATAGAATAAAAAACAAATAAAAACACAAAAGAAGAATACCAGACAAATCATATAACATAGTTGGTCGATTTCTACTCCATGATCTCTACTTTATCGATGGATCAATCTCATAAAAGTATCATGGATTTTGATATGATCAACCAAATCAAGTTAGACTTTATGTATTTATGTCTTGCGTCTGAGTGTGCAAGTATTTAGGAATGCAAGAAGTCGAGCGAAAGACGTAGGGACGAGAAGGATGGCACAAAAATTGAGTCGACGAACTTGGTGCATTCGAGGGATGAAAAGCTACAGAATAGTACACCGGTGGAGCGAGAAGAATGCGTGTGACGCATCTAAGAGATGAGAAGTCAGAGCGAAAAACTACTCGAGGAGATGACCTAAGTTACATTTAAGTGAGCTCAACTCTGAAAGGCCGGAGTATCACCCAAGCAACGGGAGAAGAAGCCAACGACTGGAGAAGACGTTGGATAGTCAGCACCTAGCTGACTGGTCAGGGCGCCCGGACTATCTAGTCTAGGAGCATGAACCATCTAGTTCAGGTGCCCACACCACTAGGGTGTTAAACAGGCGTCTTGTCGCAGTGGATCACTTTTCAAGTCCACATCAGCAACGGTCCAAGCGCCCGAACATGAAAAAATTATATCTTCCAGCCATTGCGTGGAGATAGAGTTTGCATTACTAGAGGTGCCCAGATCGCCATTCAGGCGATCAGAGCCCCCCACGTCAGCAACAGATAAACTTGACTAGAGCACTATAAATAGAGTCCTAGTTCACTTAGTTTTAACACAACACTTACTGTACTTTTATTTCCACACTCTGTACTTTCATTATTGTTCTTCAATGCTTATACGAGACTTCTCCACCTCCTAGGATTTGCTCATAGAAGGATATAGTAGTGAGATTTCTTTGTTTTAGAGTAGCAATCTTTTGATTGCAAACCAAGCAAACTTAATTGTCTTGTACTCTCTTTTTATTTCATTCTAATTTGATTATGTGCTTGTCTAATTTCAATTGAAAGTTTTGAGAAGGATATGTACGTAGGTCCCTTGGCGGCCGACCAGAGGGGGGTGAATAGTCTGCACTAAAGTTTAAAATCTCGACCCGTGTCGAGGTTTCAGTCCCAGATCGGAACGATACAATTTCAGTATCGTGTCGTACCGATACAGTTTCAATATTTTTTATTTATATATAGTAATTATTAGATAAATAAATTTATTGTGTATAATTTAAAAATAAGTTATATATTGATTTTATATAAATTCTCCATTATTAAACAACTTAATATTATTAGAAAAAAATAATTAAATATAGTTTTCTTTAAAAAAAATTGATCTATCAATAACTCAAATTAAAATTGATACATCATAATATCATAATATATTACATTACTAATACTAAAAGAAGTGACATGAATCAAATTGAAGGGTTCTTGTAATATTTGGTTTAGATAACCTTTATAGTTATCCAATGTCCAGATTAAATAATTATAATTATATAAATTAATAAAAAAATACTATTTTATATATAATAATCATATAAATTAACTATTTATTTAGTTATTTAAATAATATATATTTAAAATAGTAAAAAAAATTAGAATATCAATTAAACATTAAAATAGTAAAAAAAATACAAAATAATTAAAAAAATATATAAGAATATAAATTTGATTTATTAGAATTTTTATATATTTTTATATATTTTTAGAATTTTTAAATAAAATTTAAAATAGTAAAAAATTTCAAAATATTATTTAATAAAATTTATTAATTTTTTAGAAATTTTAAATATATTTTTTATATTTTATTAGGATAATTTAATTAGGGTTTATGGAAACCTCTTTAAAATATCACAGTTAAGTGAGAATTGAGAATTACATAGAAACGCAACGCCCCACGACACGCCCGCCCGCAACCGTGACGTGCTAGTTCCCACGACAGCAACTGTGATGCACTCGCGACCCCCGCAGTTGCTTCTGATTGTGCTGGAGGCATCCGGCGATGCTAGAGGTGTCCAACGACGCTTTCAACAATGCTAGAAACGTTGCATCGCGACGCGTCTAGGGCCTGTGACGCTTTAGGCGACTCGCGACGCTACCCATGCTGTTGTGTGCGTGCGATTCTTCCTGGTGCACTCGATGACGTGACGAAATCGTCGCTGGCCTAGTGTTGATTTCGGTGTGCGGGTGGAACAGTAAGTTTCGCCCGTTTCGCCTAGCATGGAACAAAATTTTGAATCGTGGCCTGCACAATAAAAAACTGAACCTTTCTCGAACTATACAGCTTTATTAAACTAAACACTTGCATAAAATAAATAAGAAATTATTTAAAAAAAAGAGGCACAAAAAGGTTACTTGGTTTGCAATCAGGGGACTGTTAATCCAAAAAAGTTGAAACTCACTAAACAATTTTATTCAAGCAGAGAAGCCTCTTACATCAGTTGAAGTACTTAATTACAGAACAAAAATAAAAAGAAATCGTTTACAAGTGTTGTAAACCTGGAGGGGGATAAACTTAATTATACCTGTTCTAGGCACTTGAAAGGGGATAAACTTTTATCCTTGCCGTAACGGAACACACCACGTCGCGTTTAGATGAAGTTCCTAGCCCGGGCGCCCGGACCGAGAAAGTTAACTTCCTGTTTACTTTCAGTCTAGGTCTTCCACTCCGATTCCACTCGCATTGGTTCGGGTCTTTCACTCCAGCTCCACTTGCTTCAGTGATTTCGGCCATCAGAAATAGGGCTCATCTGAACCCATTTTTCAACCTTCGAGCAGTCTTCCGCTCTGGCTTCTCGTCCCTCGGAAACACCGCGCGCCTTCTTCTCGTCCGCCAGCGTACTCTTCCGCAACACCTCATCCCTCACGCACCGAGCCCGTCGGCTTTCTCCCATGTCGTCCTTCTCGCTAGCTATATCTTTCGCTCGACTTCCTATGCTCCTAAGTTCCTACACACTTAGACATAGAGGCTAAATACCAACAGGACCTAACCTGACTTGGTTGATCACATCAAAACTACCTTGGGGGTACTAATAATCTCTTTTTTTTTTATGTGAATAACCCAAGTTAAGTTAGGAAAAAAAATATAAACCAATAATAATAAGGTAAATTTTGCAAATAATAATGTGCAAAAATTACTGATACCCTCCCCCTAGACATAATCTTCACCTCTTCCTCTTTGATCGCATTAAAAATGGGGTACTTATAAATCCTTTAAAAAATAAATCTAAAACAAAGTATAAGGGAAACACTATTTTCTAGAAAATTAAATTTTTTTTAAAAAATATGAAATCTTATAACGAATTTTGAAAAAAAAAAATAAAAATTTTACTAAGGGTTGAGTAGACATAAAAATTTTCAAAAAAAAAAATCTTTTCTAGAAAGATGATAATTTTTCATAGAAAAATAAAGTTTGAAAATAGCTCTGCAAAAAAAATTAATAGAAAACATTTTAAAATTTTTGTATAGCTAAAAAATTAACTTCTAAATAATTTCTGACAGAAATTTTGACAAACAATTTGTTTGAAAGCATTAGATCATTTTTAATTACATGATTAACAGTTAGTCAATTAAATATTCATTTCAATAATTGGCTTCTAAGCTGTGACATGTACTAAGCCTTCTTGGTTATTGAAACAATAACCACTTCTAGATAAAGTCTTTTAAAGAAATTAAACATTTAATTTTCTTTCTGAAAACCCTAACTCTAACTTTAAAACATAATAATTTAATCTAAGCATGTTTTAGAATCCAATATAAGTTCCTACCTACTAGGTTAATTAAAAATTTCTTAGGGATATAATTCTGTGATTTTTTTTAAAATTAGTCTATGTGATATCTAAGATGTCACTTAAGTCCTAAATTATTTCTAAATTTTGAAGAAATGTAAGTGGAACATGCAAAAATTTTCAAATTTTGTATTTGTTCCTTTAAATTTTTATTTTCTAATTTTAGTTTATCAAAATCCTCTAATCGATAAGCCGTTGCTAGAGTTCCTTTTAACTCATTATTTTCTTTTAATAATTTTTTATTTTCTATTTCTAATTTGTAAGAAATTTTTGATAACATTTTTATAACGAGAAATAATTTATTAGGAGGTAGGGACCGTACCTAACTTACCTTGTCGATCTTGTGGTCTAAAACTCCCCTGAAGTGATGCTTTCTTCTGATGCTGCTCCCCCTTCATCGATGCCCATTGAGAATGAGCTTACTTCATCTTCATCTTCCTGGTGACTTGCCACTAATGTAAGTCTAGCGATGGCTTTGATTTCTGACTCGGATGACGTTTCATCCCACGTCGCCTTTAGATTATACTTGGTCTGAGCTGGCTTCTTGTTCTTCTCCTTATCCTTGTTCTTGTCCTTGCTTTTCAATTTAGAGCAGTTATCTTTCACGTACCCTTCTTCATTGTAGCGGTAGCATCTTATCTTTCTTTTCCTTCTATTACCCTCCACTTGATTAAATTTATTAATTTTAAATAATTTTTTAAATTTTCTTACTATGAATGTCGTTTCGTCATCATCGAGAAAAGATCCAGAATTTGGTTCGTCCATTTTTGCCTTTAAGGTAATGTTGTGCTTAGGCTCCTTCTTCAGATATGCACATCTTGTTTTATGAACTTCAAAAGTTGAAAATAACTCTTCTAAAGTACTTACTTCTAGATCCTTTGAGATATAATAAGCATCTACTAATGATGTCCATTCAGTAGTCCTAGGAAATACGTTAAACGTGTATCTTAGCGAATCTCGATTGGTTACCTTTTTTCTGAGATTCGTGAGTCCGATGATGAGTTCCTTTATTCTTGAGTGAAGGTGTGCAACGGTTTCACCTTTCTCTAATTTGATGTTGTCGATCTGGTTCCTGAGGTCCCTTCGTGTAGTTCTAAGAATTTCTCTCAGAGATCCTTTGCTGACTCATAGCATCCGATCCGGATGACTTCTTAAGGTGGTAAGATGCTAAGCAGATGAAACTCTGCTTTGCCATTTGCCACGAAGTAGGTTTGCTCCTTCTTTGTCCATTGGTATTCTTCTTTACCCTCTGGTGCTACAAAACAAAATTTCATGATTAATAGTAAATCGAAATATGTCTTAAAGAATACCTCTATCTTTTTCTTCCAGCTCGCAAATTCTCCCTTGAACTTCGATGGGTTGATGCTCGGTCCGACCATCTCTTATGCTTTGTTTGGCTGTTAGTCCTCCTAAAGCTGTTGTGTTGTTATACCAATTTGTAGGTCCCTTGGCGGGCGGCTAGAGGAGGGTAAATGCCTACAAAAAAAAATGAACCTTTCTCAAACTTTACAGCTTTATTAAACTAAACACTTGCATAAAGGAAATAAGAAACTGTTTAAAAAGAAGAGACACAAAAGGGTTACTTGATTTGCAATTAGGGGATTGCTAACCCAAGGAAGTTGAAACTCACTAAACAATCTCCTTTATTGTCTCTAGAAAACTAACACTGCATGCAAAGAGTAGTATTCACCCCTCTCTATCACATCGACATCCAGTGATCCAAGAAGAAGTCTAGGTAGGGTATAAAAGAATTGGATCTCTGTTAGTTATGACGTCCAAGAGGAGTGGACTCTAGGTAGTGAATCCAAACATGTCATGGTCCACTAGATATTTGGTAAGTGATAAAGTTCCAAAAGAGAGTGAACTCTAGTTAAGTGGCAGTTTATGAAGGTCATTGTAGACTCGATGCTTGGTGAGTGATGAAGTCTTCGTAGGTCATGGTTGATTGGATGCCAAATAAGGTTAAAGTCCTAGAGAAGTGAACTCTAAGGATTGGAAGACCTAGTGAGTCAAGATTTGTTGACACTAATTAAGCACCAAATGAAGTAATCGAGAATTGGACTCTAGGCATTAGAAGTCTCAAAGAATTGGTCATTGGCATTAGAAGTCCTAAATGACAAGGTTAGCCTACGATGGGAAAGTAGAAGTCTTGTAACGTCAAGATTGACTAGATATTAAAAAATGAAAGAAGTTCAAGAGGTAAGAAGTCTTTGGATATGGAAACTCTTAGTAGGTTGAGGTCAATTGAATATTAAATAAGGATGAAGTCTTGATAAAATAAGGGCGAGATTTACTAGGCTAGAAAGTCCAGAATACATAGGATATCCTGGTATGACACGAATTCAACGCGAGTGGTTTGAACCATATTTTGTAGTCAATTGATAGTAGTCGACTAATGAAGTAGTTGACTGATAATTCACTCAAGCTAAAATGCCAATGAATAAAATGTTTCTATTTGAGTACCAGCCACTAGGTAGTCAACTGGTATTGTTAAAAAGTCAACTGATGTTGTATGTGGAAGCCATAAATGAGTCACTAAACAAAAAAGTTGTTGTCAATAGTAGAATTCCCAACTACTATAGTGATCTAATCGAATGATTATGCACAATAGTCGATTACTTGTGGAATCCAACATTGCCCTCAAAGCGTAGCTTAGACGATGGACGCATGATATCTCTGACATAATGGTCAGGGGTCAATTCTCAGGAATTGACGACTTGAGATTTACCTCACCATGTACCTAACACCTATGTACCTGTATTTATCTCCTTTCATATTCATAGGGCCGGCACTAGGGGTCATTAAGATAGTGGATCTACTTTATATATATATAAGGAGGAAGTTTGGGGATTTTTTGGCAAAGGTTCATAGATTATTTTTGGGCAAGTGTTGTTTCATGCTTGAGCTTCTTTGAGCAATTCAAAGCAAGAGAAAGCAAGAAAAATAAACATCTCATTGTTGCAATCTCCGTTATTTTTTTCATTGTTGCTTGTAATTTTGTACTCCCTTTTATATTTGAGCAATATGTGTTGTAAGAGAATTTGCTGCCTCTGAGAAGCATCTGAGCAGGTGAAAATATAGAGGGTTAGTGAGAGTGATCCACCTTAAGGATCATAGCTATGGAGTAGGGGTCCAAGGGAAAACTAACCACCTTATATTGGTTATTGTTGTATTTATGTTTTGACTTGGTTTTGTATTTTTTTTCCATTGCTCACTAACTCTTAAAGAGATGAACAAACATAACTGATCAAAGCGAGTATGTATTCACCCTCTTATTCTAGCTGCTTCATGGATCCTAGCACAAATAATTATTTCTTCAATCAACTCATGGTACCATCAATTGATTGACACATAATATTTGTCGACTCACTAGTTGACTAGCACATGAGCAAAGGGGAAAATTAAGGAAGCTTTTGTTCCTTTTCCATTTGCCTAAGTTCATTTAAAGCTGTCGAGAATATAGATTATTTAGGAAAGCTCTGAGGTGTAAATTATGCTAGTTAGCTGTCTTGATTATTTTTAGCAAGCTTTAATTAGCTTTAATTAGCATTAATTAGCATTAATTATTCTTAATTGCTGTAAATCATTGAGCTGTAATTATATTGTAAATTATTATAAATACAATCTCAATAGGAGAGATCATTATGCCCTCAAGTCATCTCTTTCAAGTTGGTATCAGAGCCATCCTTCCCTGTCCAGAAATTTCTTAAGTCAAAGCCATGTCTGAACACTCCAGCGAATCCACCACCATTCCTCAGTCCTCCTCACATCCCACCCAGATAACCACCATCAAGCTGAACGGCGACAACTTCTTATGGTGGTCGCAATCAGTGAAGATGTATATTCGGGGCCGAGGAATGATGGGCTATTTAACGGGTGAAAAGAAAACTCCATCGGAAAAAGACCCAATGTATGCTACATGGGATGCCGAAAATTCCATGGTAATGACATGGCTCGTAAATTCCATGGAAGAGGAGATTGGCGCAAATTATATGTGTTTCCCTACGGCATATGAATTATGGGAAAACATAAATCAGATGTACTCTGATTTGGGGAATCAGTCCCAAATCTTTGAGTTGACTCTCAAACTTGGTGAATTGCGACAAGGAGAAGAACCGGTCACCAAGTATTTTAACTCCTTGAAGAGGATCTGACAGGACCTTGATCTTTTTGATGCATATGAGTGGAAGAATGTTGAAGATGGACAGTACCACAAGAAAACAGTGGAAGGCAGTCGTATCTTCAAATTCTTGGCTGGCCTCAATGTTGAGTTCGATGAGGTAAGAGGAAGAATCATTGGTAGGAGACCACTACCATCCCTCGGTGAAGTCTTCTCCGAAGTTAGAAGGGAGGAGAGCCGGAGGAATGTTATGCTTGGCAAAAAAGGACCTACGACTATCATTGAAGGTTCAACCCTTACCTCTACAGGCTCAAACATACGCAGAGGCACTGCCAATCTACGTAAACCAGAAGAAAAATCAGTTCTGTGGTGCGACTTTTGCAACAAGCCACGTCACACCCGAGAAACTTGCTGGAAAATTCATGGCAAACCTGCCAACTTTAAAAGCAAATCAGGTGAGAAAAATGGACGTATCTTTCCCACTGCGAATGAGGCAATGACTATTGCTAGCACCATCACAAAAGAGCATCTGGAGCAACTTCTAGCACTGTTAACTTCAAACCCATCATCCAGTACTCCTAATGTTTCTGTGGCGCATACAGGTAACGAAATAATTGTCTTTCCATGTGGTTTCGGAATTTCTGCTCCATGGATAATTGATTCTGGAGCATCTGATCATATGACCAATTCCTTGAAATTGTTAAAACTATACTCACCCTGTCTTGAAAATAAAAAGGTTAAGATTGCAGATGGAAGTTTTTCACCTATTGCCAGAAAAGGTTCAGTCCAAATTTCTGAGAATATAGATCTTAAGTCTGTTCTCTATGTACCTAAACTTACATGCAATCTTCTTTCAGTCAGTAAATTATCCAAAGACTCTAACTGTCGTGTAGTTTTTTGTGACTCTCATTGTACCTTTCAGGACCGGAGCTCGGGGAAGACGATTGGCAGTGCTAAAATGGTGAATGGTCTTTACTACTTTGAGGACATTTTACCTAGTAAGGAAATTGTGCAAGGACTTAGTAGTATTAGTTCTCTTTCTATTTATGATCAAATAATGGTTTGGCATTGCCGTTTAGGTCACCCTAGTTTTTCATATATGAAACATTTATTCCCTGATTTGTTTAAAAATATGAATCCCTTAGATTTTCAATGCGAAAGTTGTACTCTTGCAAAAAGTCCTCGTAAAACATATGTCTCTAGACCTTACCTTGAATCAAAGCCTTTTTACTTATTCCACAGTGATTTGTGGGGACCCTCAAAGGTAACTACATCATCAGGACAAAAATGGTTTGTAAGCTTTACCGATGACCATACTCGACTCTGTTGGGGTTTTTTGATGAGAAACAAGAATGAGGTTGAGAAATTTTTTAAAGAATTCTACAATTTGATTGAAAACCAATTTCAAACAAAAATAAGTATTTTGAGAACAGATAATGGTACAGAATATTTCAATCAATCTGTAGAAATATTTTTGAGGGAAAAAGGCATCTTACATCAATCAACATGTCCTGATACTCCAGAACAAAATGGAGTCTCTGAAAGAAAAAATAGGCACTTACTTGAAGTTGCGAGGGCCATAATGTTTTACATGAATATTCCAAAGTACTTGTGGGGAGATGCAATTCTAACAGCAACTTATTTAATTAATAGGATGCCTACTAGAGTTTTAAACTACATCACGCCGTTGCAATGTCTGAAAAAATACTTCCCTGAATCTCGCATCAATTCTGATTTACCCCTTAAAGTATTTGGTTGCACCGCTTATGTACACATACCTAAGAGATCACGGTCAAAATTAGATCCTAGGGCAGAAAAATGTGTTTTTATAGACTATGCTGCAAATCGCAAAGGCTACAAATTTTTTTGTCCTCTAAAAAAACGGTTCTTTATAACAATGGATGCCACTTTCATGGAAACCAAACCATATTTTACGAAAAATTTGATTCAGGGGGAGAATCTAAGGGAACCAAATTTTTGGGAGATAACTAGAACTCTTCCAAATTTGGTTATTGACCAACCTCAAAAATCTCAAAATGAAAATAATGGGGAGTCCGAACCCATAATTGTCAACCATGAAATTGGTCTATCAGAAAAGGAAATACTTCGAATGGAAAAAAACCGAAATATCCTTGAACCTTTGGTTTATTCTAGGAGAAATGTCCTTGGAAGAAGTAGAGATGAATTAATCATTCCAGCACAAGCCTCTTTGGAAGCCCCGGGCGAAGGAACACTGAATACTCCAGGTACCTCTTTTTCCCCTAACTCACATGAAAACTCCACTTTACCTATTATTCTTGAGTCTACTAGTCCAACCTCAATTGTTCCACAAGAAAATGACCCTGACAATCTTGACCTCCCCATTGCTTTTCGAAAAGGTACCCGAACTTGTACCAAACATCCCATTGCCAGATACATAACCCATGATCATTTATCCGAATCACATAAGGCATTTACTATTAATATTTCAAAACTTGTTGTACCTAGAAATATTCAGGAAGCACTGGAGGACAAGGATTGGAGATTAGCAGTCTTTGGAGAAATGAATGCCTTAAAGAAAAATGGTACTTGGGAAATTATTAAAGCACCTAAGGATCAAAAGATAGTAGGGTGCAGATGACTCTTCACTATAAAGAGTAAACAAGATGGGAGTGTAGAGAGATATAATGCAAGGCTTGTAGTAAAGGGCTTTACACAAATATATGGAATAGATTACCAGGAAACATTTGCTCCTGTCGTAAAAATTAACTCAATTCGAGTTCTTCTGTCACTTGCGATCAATCTCAAATGGTCCTTATATCAGCTGGATGTTAAAAATGTCTTCCTAAATGGAGATCTAGATGAAGAAGTACTTATGAGCCTCCCTCCGGGGTTTGAAAGAAAGTTCGGAGTCGGAAAGGTGTGTAAACTGAAGAAGACCTTGTATGGTCTAAAGCAATCCCCAAGGGCATGGTTTGACCGCTTTAGCAAAGTTGTGAAGCGACTTGGTTATGTTCAAAGTCAAGCTAATCACACAATGTTTTACAAGCACTCAAAGGAAGGTAAAGCAACTGTGCTTATTGTATATGTTGATGATATCATCCTAACAGGGAGTGACTACAAGGAACTTGAAGAACTTAAAGGAAAGCTTGCAAAAGAATTTGAAATCAAGGATTGGGAGTGTTAAAATACTTTCTTGGCATGGAGTTTGCAAGGTCCAAAGAAGGTATATTTGTCAACCAACGAAAATATGTCCTTGACTTGCTGACCGAAACTGGTATGCTGGGATGTAAGCCAGCTGAGACGCCTATGGAGCCTTACGTCAAACTACAACCAGCAGCGACAGAATCAGTAAAGGAAAGGGAGCGCTATCAAAGACTTGTCGGGAGACTGATTTATCTATCACACACTCGGCCTGATATAGCATTTCCAGTAAGTGTAGTTAGCCAATTCATGCACTCGCCTGGGTCTGAACACTTCGATGCTGTGTATCGGATCCTAAGGTATCTAAAGAGAACACCCGGTAAAGGACTTCTGTTTAAAACCCGGGGACATCTACAAGTTGAAGCTTACACTGATGCTGACTGGGCAGGAAGTCTAACTGATAGAAGGTCTACTTCGGGATATTGCTCGTTTATGGGTGGTAATTGTTGGAGTGTATACTGAAAGTCTAAGCTTTGTAAACATTCATGTTAAATAAAGAATCACATTTGGTCAATTTATCTACATTTGTTTGTAGTTGTTCAATTAATTTATATTGTAGATAACATAGCATGTGGTGTCATATGCAGAAGATAATGTTATCAGTACCTTATAAATTATAAACAGAAGCTCACGACCAAAATGGAAAGGAACAAACCATTAGAAGGTTGTAGTGTAATTAGGTATTAGTTTATCTTGACTATATAATTACACTAGTACACTCAGAGTGTATTGAGTAGGACCATTAGAGGTCGTTTCTTTTATACTGACTTTATAAAGGAACAAAGACCTCAGTTATTATGGAAGTGTGTGCTCTTAATCCTAATATAATAACAAGTACATATGTTTGATATTTATTTCTTTAATTTATCAATGGGTGAGATTTAGTTCGATGAATCAATAAACCCGATAAGTTGGGAAATGGTATCACTTATAGTGTGTGTTGTTGATTATAGAAGGAAACTGTTGTTAGGACCAAAAGTAGCTAGAGGGGGGGGGGGGGGGGTGAATAGCTCGTCGCGTTCGCTCGTTGCTTGGCGTTGCTTGTTCCTTCAAAGATGTGCAGCGGAAAATACAGAAACAAACACACAACGCTAACACGGTTGGTTTTACTTGGTATCCACCTCACAAGAGGTGACTAATCCAAGGATCCACACCAACACACACACCCTCCACTAAATAAAACTCTCCTTTATGGTAACTACCAAGGGCGGAGAAGCCCTACAAGACTCAATACAAGAAGAGAGGGAAAGGATACAAGAAATACAAGCTTACAAGCTTACAATGAGTATAAACCCTAACCCTAGCTTCTCTTCTTGGCTTTGATCCGCCTCTTGACTTGGAAAACTTCCAAGAACCTTCAAGAACTGGCGATCACGAGCTTTGAGAGTGCTGTGGAGGAGCTGGCGAAGATCTGAGATGAAACCGTGAAGAGATTACCGCAGCCAACGCACGCCTGCAGCTCAAATACGACGCAACGGTCGGATCCCGATCGATTCGAATATTCCCAATCGATCGGGGAGGCTTTGGATCGATCCACGGATCGATCCAGAGCGCCTCTGTGCTCTGGAAAAGCGCCTGGATCGATCCACGGATCGATCCAGCGCTTATCTGCTTCCCAATCGATCCACTGATCGATTGGGACCTCTGGATCGATCCACGGATCGATCCAGAGGCTCTCTGTTCGACAAAGCCTGGATCGATCCACTGATCGATCCAGCACTTGATTTTTGTCCAAAACCAAGTCCCAAACCTCCCAAACCAACATCCAGTCAACCTTGACCTGTTGGTATGTCATGCCTAGCATCTAGTCACTCCCTTGACCTGCTAGGACTCCCTTACCAAGTGTCCGGTCAATCCCTTTGACCCACTTGGACTTTTCTCTGTGCCAAGTATCCGGTCAATCCCTTTGACCTACTTGGACTTTTCTTTCATGCCAAGTATCCAGTCAATCCTTTGACCTACTTGGACTTCCCAACACCAGATGTCCAATCATCCTTGATCTATCTGGATTTTCCCTTGCCTGGCTTCACTCACCAGGACTTTCACCTAGCTTCACTCACTAGGGTTTTCCATCTGCCTAGCTTCACTCACTAGGACTTTCACCTGGCTTCACTCACCAGGATTTCCATCTGCCTAGCTTCACTCACTAGGACTTTCACCTAGCTTCACTCACTAGGGTTTTCCATCTGCCTAGCTTCACTCACTAGGACTTCCTTCTGCCTGGCTTCACTCACCAGGACTTTTCTTCTGCCTAGCTTCACTTACCAGGATTTCCATCTGCCTAGCTTCACTCACTAGGACTTCCTTCTGCCTGGCTTCACTCACCAGGACTTTTCTTCTGCCTGGCTTCACTCACCAGGACTTTCATACTGCCTAGCTTCACTCACTAGGTCTTTCATCTGCCTAACATCCCAGTTAGGACTTCCCAGTTAAGTATCCAGTCAACCTTGACCTACTTGACTCTTCTTCAATCAATATCTTATTGTCAAACATCTAAACCCAAACCAAGACTCAGCTTGGTTACCCAGGTCAACCTTGACCTGAGGGATATTGCACCAACAACTGTGTCCTAGAGATACTAGGTTGATAATGTCCTCAAGAGGAGCTCATAAAGATTGTCATGTTAAACCCTGCAGGTGGACTTAGTCCGACATGATAATAAGGTTGAGTGGTACTACTCTTGGACTTAGATATTAATTAAATGAGTTGTCAGTAACTCACTTAATTAGTGGACATTCGATATCTTAAACACAGGGAGACTAACACACTCATAATAAGAAGGAGCCCAAAAATGTAATTTGGGATTGGTGCGGTAGTTCAATGATAGTTCTCTAGTAGAATGAATTATCATTGATAAAATTAAGTTGTGTGTTCGGGGCGAACACGGGATGCTTAATTTTATCGGGAGACCAAAACCAATTCCTCCTCTCGGTCCCTATCGTAGCCTCTTATTTATAGAGTTCTATACCCACCTATACCCACCTTCTATACCCACCCAATAGGGGTCGACCAAGCTAGCTTGGGAACCAAGCTAGGGCCGGCCTAGGTATAAAATTGGGTGGCCGGCCCTAGCTTGAACCCAAGCTAGTAGGGCCGGCCAAATTAAATTAAAAAAGAAATTTAATTTTAATTTTTATTATTATGTGAAAGATATAATTTAAAGAGAATTAAAATTAAAATATCTCTCTTGTAAAAGATCTACAAAAGATTAAAGAAAGAGATTAGATCTCTTTCCTTATTTGTAGATTGGAGAGATGTTTTATTTTCTCTTTAAAATTATTCACATGTTAATAAAATTAAAATTATAGAAATTTCCTTTTATTAACCATGAAGAGATTTTAAAGAGAAATTTTATTTTTTTAAATTTCCGGAAACAAATTAGGAAGTTTTAATTTGTTGATTAAAACTCTCTAATTTGCTCTTTTGATTGTGGCCGACCATCACAAGTTGATTGGGAAATTTTATTGTATTTTTCTCAATTAATTCATGTCAAGGAAAATTAAGGAAATTTTATTGTAATTAAATTTCCTAATTTGCCTAGGCCAAGGAATATAAAAGAAGGGGTAGGGGTGCCTTCATGAGACACAACCTCTATTATTTTCTCCCTCTTTTGTTCCTTGGTGTGGCCGGCCATCCTCCTCTCTTCCTCTTGTGGTGGCCGAACCCTTCTCTTCCATTGGAGCTCTTGTGGTGGCCGGATACTACTCGGAGAAGAAGAAGAAGAAGGAGAGAAAGCTAGCATCTCTTGGAGCTTGGTTAGTATTTTGGTTTTCCTCCTTGGTGAAGTTTTTCCTTTGTGGCCGAACCTTGCTTGGAGGAGAAGAAGGTGGTTGGTGGTTTCTCATCTCGGAAGATCGTTGCCCACACAACGTTCGAGGTTAGAAGAGGAATACGGTAGAAGATCAAGGGGTTTTTTCTACAAGGTATAACTAGTAATTTTTATTTCCGCATCATGCTAGTTATTTATGGAAATAATACCAAATACAAGAGGCTTATGTTCTAGAATTTCGAATATATTTTTCGATGTTGTGTTCTTTTGTTTTTTCTTTTCCTTGTGATTTGATTGTTCTCTTTGGTTAACCTAAAGTTATTTTAGGAAATTAAATATTAGCTTTCTATAAAAGGTTTTGTCTAGTCGGTGGTGGTTGCTCCCATATCCAAGAAGGCCATGTGCCTCGCGACACTGGGAACCAATTATGGAAATTAATATTTAATGGAATTAATAACTTAAGGAGACTTGGGTCGAACATGTTAAGTTCCGCAGGAGATCCAAGTCAAAACCTAAAAGAACAAATAAATTAAGTTTTGGATCAAACGTGTTAAGTTCCGCAGGCGATCCAAAATTTAATTTAAAAGAACACATGGTAGCTAGGAAAAGGTTCAGATCTTTGTACAAAATTTTTGTACAGTGGAACCTATAGGTTTTCCGAGTAGCAACCAACAATTGGTATCAGAGCTAGGGTTTTGCCTCTGTGTATTTGGTATTTAGTTTAATTATGCACATGTCATACATAATTTAGGCAGGTTAATAGTAGGATGTGCTAACTTTGTGGATGCAGGATCCAACTATTATGGCTTTTAGTTATTATGTGTGTGATTGGACCCTTGGACATGTCAAGGGCATTTAAATGTGTGTGCATGATTGTATTCAAATACAGCAGGAGCTGTATTTAGTTTTATTAGGATTTTATTTTTGATCTAGATACATGTACATTCCTTTTATGGAATATAGGATCAAAATGTAAAATTCTATTTATGTCGCGGATCGAATCTTGCAAAGCGTGGAACTTTCTGAGGACCAGAAGCGCAGCGGAACAAGGAGCAAGATGGATGCGACAGCTAGACCCGGTGGCGGTGGCCAAATATGGCAGCAGCTTGGGATGACTACACACGGAGGACAACTAGAGATAAAAGCCATAATAGTTGAAAATTAGTTTCTCTATTGCTTTTATATTATGCTGTGTGTGCATGTTAGTTTACAAGTAAAGTAGGCTAGCATAGTTAAAATTCCTCATTTATAAATAACTAAGTGGGAGAGGGATTTTTAAATAGATCTCATGGTCTCCATTACTGGTTTGTAAGTGATGCAAACAAGCTTGCGCGTTGGCTCTGAGTGCCTTCCTCCATAACGGATGAGCTTGTTTGCGGATCACTATAACAAACTTCCATTTTTTGGATGACTATAGGAAGTTAATTAAGAGCGTGTGATCTTCCCCAACGGAAGGGGCATAATCTTATTAATGGACTTAGTGTCAAGTAATGGTATACACTTAGACACATCTAATAGTATCCTCCCCAACGGAGTCACTGCTATTATTTGTGTGACCAAATAATACTAACTATTAATTTTATTTGTCAAAAAGTTAGGTTGACAAGATAATAAAATTAATAGGTTAAAACCCTCCTTTTATAAATGTTGAATTTGTATACGTCCACACTAACGTGGCATACAAAATTCACGGTGTTATGAGGTGTTGGTTAATTTAAAATAGTATTGTTTGAGGAATCAATATTATTCTAAATTTAGAGTTCTGACCAAAAGTTATTTGTGATTCTTAGGATGTCTTTCAACCCACTGTCCATCATACTTCAACAGAATAGACTTACTGCACCAAACTACATAGATTGGAAAAGAAACCTGGACATTGTTCTTACTGCTGAAAGCTATAAATATGTATTGACTGAGCAGTGCCCTAATGCACCTACTGGTGAATCTACCCAAGAGGAGATTGAATATCATAGGAAATGGGTAAAAGCAGATGAGATGGCGCGGTGTTACATTTTGGCTTCAATGTCAAATGTATTGCAACATCAGCATCAAGATTTACCAACAGCCTATGATATTATGAACAATCTCAAGGAACTCTTTGGTCATCAGGATAGGGCTTCTAGGCAAGAAGCCATGAGAAAGATAATGACAGCCACCATGCAAGAGGGTACTCCTGTAAGGGATCATATCCTAAAGATGATGGCTTATCCGAGCGAGATACTGATCCTTGGAGGAGAAATTGATGGAAACCAGATCGATATGATCCTCCAAGCGCTACCTAAGTTTTGACGCTTTAACTATAATATGAATAAGAGGGTTTATTCATTAGCGGAACTACTGACAGAACCAGCCGAAGGATTATTTCGTCACAATGCTCAAATTCACTATGCTGAAAATGGTTCTACTTCTAAACCGAAAGGAAAGAAGAAGAAGAAACAAGCTGGTTCAGCAAAGAAAGTGAATAAATCTCAGAGTACGGGATTTAAAGCTAGAATGAAGAAGCCGAAGGGCAAGTGCTTCATCCATGCAGGACATTGGAAGGCGGACTGTCCTCGTAGGAACCAAAACAAAGGTATATCTCATACTCTAGTTGTTGAAACATGTTTAGCGGTGTTATCTACCAGCACCTGGTGTGTAGATACAGGAGCCACTGATCATGTCTGCAATTCCTTGCAGGGGTTCCAGGAAACCCGACGACTATCTGAAGGAGAAATTATCGTCTACATGGGCAATGCTACTAAGGTGGCAGCTGTTGCAGTGGGAGACATCTACTTATCTTTTAGTAGAAATAGGAATTTGGTTTTAAGAAATTGTCTTTATGTACCCAGTTTTAGAAAGAATTTAATTTCAGTTTCTAAACTGTTTTTAGATGGATATTCAGTTTCTTTTAGTAACGATGTAGTTATTAAAAGAAATAAAGTGATTATCTGTTCTGGTGCATTAGTTGGCAATTTGTATACTTTAAATCCAATTTCTTCCACAAAGCAAAACATGGAAATTTATAACTCATCTTCTAATTCTAATAAGAGAAAAGAACCTTCGGAAATGAACCAAACATATCTTTGGCATCTAAGGCTTGGTCATATTAACTTAAGTAGGATTCAGAGGCTTATAGCCGATGGACTTTTGGGTTCATTAGAGTTGGAAAATTTTCCAACTTGTGAATCCTGCTTGGAAGGTAAAATGACCAAGAGGCCGTTCAAGGCCAAGGGGTATAGAGCCAAAGAAGTGTTAGAGTTGGTTCACTCTGATTTGTGTGGTCCTATGTCTGTCCAGGCAAGAGGAGGTTTTGAATATTTTGTCTCTTTCATAGACGATTATTCAAGATATGGATACATTTACCTAATGCGCCGCAAGTCCGAGTGCTTTGATAAGTTCAAAGAATACAAGGCTGATGTGGAAAAATGACTAGGTAAAAGTATCAAGACACTACGGTCAGATCGTGGTGGCGAATACCTCTTAGGAGAGTTTAGGAATTACTTATCAGAGGCCGGGATTCAATCCCAATTGTCTGCACCTGGAACACCCCAATAGCAAAACGAAGGAATAGGACTCTTAGATGGTTAGATCAATGATGAGTTATTCAGAATTACCAAATTCGTTTTGGGGATATGCTCTGGAAACAGCAGTATATGTTCTGAACTTAGTACCTTCTAAATCAGTTTCTTCTACTCCCATAGAATTGTGGAATGGGCGAAAACCCAGTCTAAGACATATTCGGATTTGGGGTAGTCCAGCACATGTGCTGAAACCAGATGCTGATAAGTTAGAATCTCGTACAGAAGTTCGCGTGTTTGTAGGATATCCCAAAGGAACGAAAGGTGGTTTATTTTATAGTCCTAAAGACCAGAAGGTCATTGTTAGCACCAATGCCCAGTTTTTAGAAGAAGACTATATAATGGATCACAAGCCCAGTAGTAAAGTTGTTTTAGAAGAACTTAGAGAGGACATGTCTACTTCAGTACCAACAGTACAAGATGAAGTACCACAAGAGACTGCAACACGTGTCACACATGATACACAACCACAGACAGTGCCTCGTCGTAGTGGGAGGGTTGTAAGGCAGCCTGAAAGATTCATGTTTTTGGGAGAGTCTTCGGACTTGGTCCCGGGTAAACATGAACCTGATCCACGAACATACGACGAAGCACTCCAAGATATAGATGCAGCATCTTGGTAAAAGGCAATGAATTCTGAAATAGAGTCTATGTACTCTAATAAAGTCTGGGAGCTTGTAGAACCACCTGATGGTGTAAAAGTCGTTGGATGCAAGTGGATCTACAAAAGGAAAAGAGGGACAGACGGGAAGGTAGAGACCTTCAAAGCTAGGCTTGTTGCGAAAGGGTACACTCAGAAAGAGGGAATCGATTATGAGGAGACCTTTTCACCGGTAGCCATGCTTAAGTCTATCCGGATACTCTTATCCATTGCTGCTCATATGGATTATGAGATTTGGCAAATGGATGTCAAGACGGCATTTCTTAATGGAAGTCTTGAAGAGAACATTCATATGAAGCAACCAGAAGGGTTCATTGAAAAAGGCAAAGAGCATCTAGTGTGCAAGCTCAATCGGTCCATTTATGGACTGAAGCAAGCTTCAAGGTCTTGGAACATCCGGTTTAATGAAGTAATCCAGTCGTATGGATTTATTCAGTGTCCGGATGAGTCTTGTGTATACAAGAAGTGTAACGGAAACGTGGTGGTATTTCTTGTACTATACGTAGATGATATTTTGTTAATTGGCAACAATGTCAAGGTATTATCAGACGTAAGGGTATGGTTGTCCAAACAATTTGATATGAAGGACTTAGGAGAGTGTGCACACATTCTTGGGATCAAAGTGATAAGGGATCGCAAGAAAAGAATGTTGTGTCTCCCAAGCTTCATATATAGATACAATCCTTGCTCGTTTTAGCATGCGAGTTCCAAGAAAGGTTTCTTACCTTTTAGACATGGAGTAGCTCTGTCTAAGGAGATGTCTCCAAAGGCGTCGAAAGAGATAGAAGACATGAAAGCGGTTCCTTATACTTGGTGTAGGAAGTCTAATGTATGCAATCTATGTACGAGACACGATATCTGTTTGTGGGCATGGTCGCAGATATCGAGTAACTCGGACAAGGACATTGGATGCGGTAAGCATATATTAAAGTACCGAGAAGGACTAGAGATTATATGCTAGTTTACCAAGCAGACGATCCGCTCCATGGGTTACAGGATTGATTTCAATCGGATAGGGATAACGATAAGTCCACATCGGGCTATGTGTTTACTTTAGGAGGTGGAGCCATTTCATGGAGGAGTGTTAAGCGGAATGTGTCGGACTCAACCATGGAAGTCGAGTATGTGGCCAGAGGCGGCTAAAGAAGCAGTATGGCTCAGGAACTTTCTAATGGACTTAGATGTGATTCCTGGTTTGCCCAAAATCATCACAATTTATTGTGATAATAGCGGTGCAGTTGCAAACTCGAAGGAACCACGAGCTCATAAGGCAAGTAAACATATAGGGCGCAAGTACCACCTACGAGATATCGTGAAGCGAGGAGAAGTTGTCATCGCCAAGATTGCATCAGCGGATAACCTGGCAGATCCTTTCACTAAGGCCCTTCCGGCAAAAGCTTTCGATCGGCATGTGGAGGGAATGAGAATCAGATGTATGGTAGAAGATATGGCAGCTTAGTCATTAGTATAAGTGGGAGATTGTTGGAGTGTATACTGAAAGCCTAAGCTTTGTAAACATTCATGTTAAATAAAGAATCACATTTGGTCAATTTATCTACATTTGTTTGTAGTTGTTCAATTAATTTATATTGTAGATAACATAGCATGTGGTGTCATATGCAGAAGATAATGTTATCAGTACCTTATAAATTATAAACAGAAGCTCACGACCAAAATGGAAAGGAACAAACCATTAGAAGGTCGTAGTGTAATTAGGTATTAGTTTATCTTGACTATATAATTACACTAGTACACTCAGAGTGTATTGAGTAGGACCATTAGAGGTCGTTTCTTTTATACTGACTTTATAAAGGAACAAAGACCTCAGTTATTATGGAAGTATGTGCTCTTAATCCTAATATAATAACAAGCACATATGTTTGATATTTATTTCTTTAATTTATCAATGGGTGAGATTTAGTTCGATGAATCAATAAACCCGATAAGTTGGGAAATGGTATCACTTATAGTGTGTGTTGTTGATTATAGAAGGAAACTGTGTCCTAGAGATACTAGGTTGATAATGTCCTCAAGAGGAGCTCATAAAGATTGTCATGTTAAACCCTGCAGGTGGACTTAGTCCGACATGATAATAAGGTTGAGTGGTACTACTCTTGGACTTAGATATTAATTAAATGAGTTGTCAGTAACTCACTTAATTAGTGGACATTCGATATCTTAAACACAGGGAGACTAACACACTCATAATAAGAAGGAGCCCAAAAATGTAATTTGGGATTGGTGCGGTAGTTCAATGATAGTTCTCTAGTAGAATGAATTATCATTGATAAAATTAAGTTGTGTGTTCGGGGCGAACACGGGATGCTTAATTTTATCGGGAGACCAAAACCAATTCCTCCTCTCGGTCCCTATCGTAGCCTCTTATTTATAGAGTTCTATACCCACCTATACCCACCTTCTATACCCACCCAATAGGGGCCGGTCAAGCTAGCTTGGGAACAAGCTAGGGTCGGCCTAGGTATAAAATTGGGTGGCCGGCCCTAGCTTGAACCCAAGCTAGTAGGGCCGGCCAAATTAAATTAAAAAATAAATTTAATTTTAATTTTTATTATTATGTGAAAGATATAATTTAAAGAGAATTAAAATTAAAATATCTCTCTTGTAAAAGATCTACAAAAGATTAAAGAAAGAGATTAGATCTCTTTCCTTATTTGTAGATTGGAGAGATGTTTTATTTTCTCTTTAAAATTATTCACATGTTAATAAAATTAAAATTATAGAAATTTCCTTTTATTAACCATGAAGAGATTTTTAAAGAGAAATTTTATTTTTTTAAAATTTCCGGAAACAAATTAGGAAGTTTTAATTTGTTGATTAAAACTCTCCTAATTTGCTCTTTTGATTGTGGCCGGCCATCACAAGTTGATTGGGAAATTTTATTTTATTTTTCTCAATTAATTCATGTCAAGGAAAATTAAGGAAATTTTATTGTAATTAAATTTCCTAATTTGCCTAGGCCAAGGAATATAAAAGAAGGGGTAGGGGTGCCTTCATGAGACACAACCTCTATTATTTTCTCTCCCTCTTTTGTTCCTTGGTGTGGCCGGCCATCCTCTCCCTCTCTTCCTCTTGTGGTGGCCGAACCCTTCTCTTCCATTGGAGCTCTTGTGGTGGCCGGATACTACTCGGAGAAGAAGAAGAAGAAGGAGAGAAAGCTAGCATCTCTTGGAGCTTGGTTAGTATTTTGGTTTTCCTCCTTGGTGAAGTTTTTCCTTTGTGGCCGAACCTTGCTTGGAGGAGAAGAAGGTGGTTGGTGGTTTCTCATCTCGGAAGATCGTTGCCCACACAACGTTCGAGGTTAGAAGAGGAATACGGTAGAAGATCAAGGGGTTTTTTCTACAAGGTATAACTAGTAATTTTTATTTCCGCATCATGCTAGTTATTTATGGAAATAATACCAAATACAAGAGGCTTATGTTCTAGAATTTCGAATATATTTTTCGATGTTGTGTTCTTTTGTTTTTTCTTTTCCTTGTGATTTGATTGTTCTCTTTGGTTAACCTAAAGTTATTTTAGGAAATTAAATATTAGCTTTCTATAAAAGGTTTTGTCTAGTCGGTGGTGGTTGCTCCCATATCCAAGAAGGCCATGTGCCTCGCCACGTCAGTACTGGGAACCAATTATGGAAATTAATATTTAATGGAATTAATAACTTAAGGAGACTTGGGTCGAACATGTTAAGTTCCGCAGGAGATCCAAGTCAAAACCTAAAAGAACAAATAAATTAAGTTTTGGATCAAACGTGTTAAGTTCCGCAGGCGATCCAAAATTTAATTTAAAAGAACACATGGTAGCTAGGAAAAGGTTCAGATCTTTGTACAAAATTTTTGTACAGTGGAACCTATAGGTTTTCCGAGTAGCAACCAACAGTAATTTGGTCACTTGGCGTAGCAAGAAACAAAATGTGGTAGCTCGAAGCAGCACAGAGGCTGAGTTTAGAGCCTTAGCTCATGGAATATGTGAAGTTTTGTGGATCAAGAGACTATTATTGGAATTGAAGATATCAGAGTTGGCGCCAATAAAGATGCACTGTGACAACAGAGCAGCAATTTCAATTGCACACAATCCAGTACTTCATGATCGCACAAAGCATGTGGAAGTCGACAAGCACTTCATCAAAGAAAAAATAGACAATCATGTGATTAGTGTGGACTATATTCCCACCATTGAACAGGTTGCTGATCTACTTACAAAAGGGCTACACAAAAGACAATTTGAATGTCTAGTAAGCAAGCTGGGTATGGAAGATATCTTTAAACCAGCTTGAGGGGGAGTGTCGAGAATATAGATTATTTAGGAAAGCTCTGAGGTGTAAATTATGTTAGCTAGCTGTCTTGATTATTTTTAGCAAGCTTTAATTAGCTTTAATTAGCTTTAATTAGCATTAATTAGCATTAATTATTCTTAATTGTTGTAAATCATTGAGCTATAATTATATTGTAAATTATTATAAATACAATCTCAATAGGAGAGATCATTATGCCCTCAAGTCATCTCTTTCAAGTAAAGCACTAACTAAGCCACTTCTAATTAATGCTTTAGTCAGAGTTTAATTTAACCCTTGATTGGCTTAAGTTACATGTGCACTCAAACTCATCTTTTCGCAAAAGGAAATCCACCAAGTTTAGAGAATACCATTCTCCAAAACCCATGTTACCTTGAGGTGTTCCTCTTTTTTTCAACCATTTAATCAATTTTGCACTGTTAAGATTTTCACTAGTTAAGCATCTAATCAACCTTAATTTATCGAGATTAATTTCCTATATTTCACCTGCAATACTCACCATCAAATGTCATATACCTACACACTACACAAATAATCAAATACATAATATGACTTTATCCTTTATCAAAACATAAAAATGAATTGTACAACCTTTTTGTAACTAAGGTTTTTGCCTTCTTGTCAAATGAGAGGGGCGAGCTTTATGTGATTAAGGATGAGAGAGATGAGGAAATAAGAGATAGTAATCATACCTAAGGCTTAATTCAATTAAACTTAGCTAACTAAATTGATTCAACTTGGGTTGCACTAGTTTATACATAAAACATTTGATTTAAATTTGAGCTTATCCTAGTTCAAGCTTTATTTGATCTTTAAGTGATTAAGTCGAACCTTCCTTCTGAACAATAGCTTAGTTATTTTTCTCTTCTCCTTCTCCCATGGCAGCTCTCTCTTCTTCTTCCTCTTCTCGAAAGTAACAACCTTCCTTCTTCCCTTCTTTTATTGTTTTCCAACCGACCAATAATAATTCTACTCTTTCTTCTTCAATAAGAGCAACTCTTATTTTTCCTTTTCTTCCTCATAACTAGTCAAGACCATTGGAAAAGAGGATAAGACTTTCATTCTTTTTTTTCATTTTATCCTTGTAATTATTTTTTTGAACATGTAGTGTAATGATTTTTTTTATACATATAAATTGTTATATTAAGTTCAAGTCCACCTAAACTTTTATTCCTGGATCCTCAAAAGTATCTCAAAAATTAATTTAAAACCACTAAATCAACTTTTAAACTACATGCTTCATAAAAATATTTGTCTTCAATCTACTAAATTCTTTTTAACTCTTATTAATATTTATTTAAATTACATTAAAGTTTTAGAGCATAACATCCAGCTTGATTTCCATAAAGTTAAGACCATGATGCTATCAGATTCTTTATTATATTCAGGCCATGCACATTGTCTTCACTACATCAAATCAAATGGAATTTTGATCAAATAAAATAGAATAGTTATTCATAAAAAATGGAATGAAATGTAAATAGTAATAAAACATACTATTGGGATTATAGGAAAGTCCAAGCATTAGTCTTGATAATTATACAATATATGCAATTAAAAAGTACCCAAGCTTATTTAGTACGCCTACTTCATTATATTTCACATAGTCCACCATCTCGCTTAATTTATCTAGTTCAACTAGCTCATGCGAAACAACATAGAGTCTATAGTTATGGAACCATTTTAATTGACGATCGTGGGTGGATAAGTTTTGAGAGTCATAACTCTTAACACGGGTTGAAGTATAAGATCCATAATATATCAAATCAAAACTCATTTAAAGATCTATATTTGTTACTAAGTTTACTTATAATGGCTCAGCCTTAAACTTAAAAAATATCGTTTAAAGCCTTTTCAAAAATTCGGAAGAATTTTAATCCTTTTATTATCTTTTAGGGTTTATAGTTCAAGTTATTTGCATCTTTTATAAAGTTAGAATTTTGAGACTAATAAAACCATTTGTTTAGTTGATTTTAGGACAGTTTTTGATCATCAATAATATTTTCTATCATTTTTTTTTAAACTGTGTGTTTTGAATGTCTATTTCCTGATATGATCATCATGTCTTTAAAAAGTTATTTTCGATGTTAGTCTTCGAATCAAATGATTCAATAATTTTTGCTACATCACTAACTTACCTAATTTATTCTGTGTTCAACCCCCAATACATCTTGTTCAAGCCAAGTGTATTCATCCTGCCTAAACCCCTCAACCTATTCATCTTGCTCACCTATTAGCCTCTCTTTCTTTGACTATTTGATTTGTCTTGGCTTGTTAGTCTCACTTGTAAACCTACTGAACCTACTTGTCCCATTCAAACCAGTGGACATAGTTTTCCTACTCGACTCATTTTTCATACCCATTTTGCTCCTCTCTATTTTACATGGATTGTTAAAATTATTTTATTGAAAATTAGTTAAGAAAGATCATGGAAGAAAACAACTCTAAAAAAAATTTACATATCTTAAATTTATCTTATGGTAAACTATAAAATAATTATTTCATAAATATCCAATGAAAAATAAAATATTACTTTCCATAGCATTAGTGATTCAAGGATTCTACTCCAGAGTTGTCGAAGATAAAAAGAATGTTGCCTTCGCCAATTGTGTTTGTCTGTTTTATTTCTTTGATCTTTTCTTTACTCAAAGGACACCGGTTGAGCTTCATAAGTTGGTCTCAGCGTTTCCTTGAGAGGTGATGAGATAAAACTTAAGAGATGGTATTAATGCATCTACATAGAAATCTAAAAAACCGCATGTTCATGTGGCACCTGTGTCATATATGTTTCAACAAATACATGACAACAAAACCTCTGGAAAACATGGCTATGAAAACAATAGCTACTGCATTATCAGCCATAGAACAGTTAAATGTTTACAACAATTGGTATTTTAAAGTACATGTTTACTGCAAGTGGCATAACAACAACCTCATTCGATCAAACTCTTATCAGACTCAACTACTTGCAGAAAGCATTCGCATGATAATTGAAATTATGGATACATCCTGAGATGCCACATTATTTTAAATAACATTCGTGGAAGATTAGGCGCTAGCACTTTTCTCAGACACTTCCACTGGCCTCAATTACAATTGCCACTGACCCTTGCTGAACATTTGTATGTTGTTCAACCTCTCTCCTGGAACCTGCAAATCCATTGACACCATTTTGTGCATCAAATGCTTCATTTTCAGAGCTAACAAGTCTTGAATTAGTCGGCCTCTCCAATGGTTGTGGGTCCAAGACCCCATGTTCCATTGCTATGGCCGTGTGATCTGAAATGCTAGATGTGAATTTGGTTGTAGGAAGCAGCGAAACTCGACAGAGAGGACACGTGGTGTTGGATGCAAGCCAATGATCAATGCAGTCGACATGAAAAGTGTGGCCACAATGAGGTATTCTCTGAAGGCGATCATCCGACTGATACTCCCCCAAGCACACAGAGCATCTAGGCAAATAAAAAAACAACTAACATTTCTTAAAGCATGCGGCATAAGTTAAGTAATATCCTATTGAAAAGCTGAATAGTTCATCAGATTAATTTGTTCTAATTTAAATGAAATCTTTAGGAAAGAGAAAATATCGGAATACCCTTTACACAACCCGCATCTTCCCACTTAATAGAGATTAGATGGTTCATTTCTGGCTCGAACTGGTATGCACCATCAGTTATGTAATGTACCGTATCTTTTTAGGTATGAAGCAATCACATTGGCCGTGGTTTATTATAGTAGCTACATTATTCAAAATTTATGACAATTACTGAGTTAACAAGTGCACAAACTCAAGTTACTCAATATAACAACCCTTATTATCTTCTCCAAACACTTCTAAGTTTGTTTGCACCAAAATCTCCTTTAATGAATGCTTCACTCCCATTGACTTTTGTCAACTAACTTGACGATATATGATCTCGGCATGAGAGTAACATAATCTTTATGTTTTTTTCATGAACACAATAATAGAGAAGGGAAAAGGTGACTAGTCTATATTTAGATGCTGAACCTGCAGCAACCCTTGATAGGAGGAATGTGTTTTAACTCTTGTTGTGAGGGAGCATCATTTAGGGGGAAAAAAAACTCTGCAATTGAAGTAACACAAAAGTGATGCAAATAAAATAATCATTTAAAATAAGTTGGTCCGGTGATTAGTCAGAATTGGGGCTAAATTACAACTTCTATACTATTTGATCCAAGATACAATTTTTTAAGATAACAATTTTGTTATTGCTACTTTAACTATTTTCAGTACACCTAGCCTATTTTCTTTCTATTTTATCTCAACAATAACATGTTAAATTTAGATGTTTTTTTCATGAACACAATAATAGAGAAGGGAAAAGGTGACTAGTCTATATTTAGATGCTGAACCTGCAGCAACCCTTGATAGGAGGAATGTGTTTTAACTCTTGTTGTGAGGGAGCATCATTTAGGGGGAAAAAAAACTCTGCAATTGAAGTAACACAAAAGTGATGCAAATAAAATAATCATTTAAAATAAGTTGGTCCGGTGATTAGTCAGAATTGGGGCTAAATTACAACTTCTATACTATTTGATCCAAGATACAATTTTTTAAGATAACAATTTTGTTATTGCTACTTTAACTATTTTCAGTACACCTAGCCTATTTTCTTTCTATTTTATCTCAACAATAACATGTTAAAAAAATGATGAACCAGGTAACACTAAACAATAACATGTAAAAAAAATGATGAACCAGGTAACACCGAATCTGGGATGACCGGCCTATCTCCATAAAAGTTTTTCACCAGCCGATAGGATAAATCGGGAAGTGCTCGCGGCAAGCGGCTTAGAAGCCCAACATCCTGTAGTTGTGCACCCCATTTAGAGAAAAATCCCTACAAATGCACCATACTTGGGGATCGAACCGTGGGTATCTGGGTGACAACTTGGTATCCTTCCGCTACACCGTAGCCTTGGGGGCAAGCATAACATGTAAAGACTATAAGAGAAGTTGTACCTCATTGTTATATCATTCAATTATTAACACAATTTTCTATTTTGATGTTATCTCTCTCCTCCCTCAAGATATCCCTGACTAAAGCATGCCACCCTATGAACTTGTTGATTGAGACATTGCCCTAGAGCGTGGTTCCAAGGAGGCAGAATTGCTTCCTTGGACACGGGTTTGAATCATGAGGCTGACAGCAGCGGAATACCCTCCTTCTTGGGGGCCTGATACGTACTTGAATTACTTGCCTGTATCTTGTTATGGGACCGGCAATACTTGGCCACTTGGGAGGAGCGAAATATCTTTTTGCTTCCTTGTTGATTGAGACACTGTGTCCATTGATGCTCAACTTCACACCAATCCAAAATTCTGCCTTTTCTCATCACGAGTTAACAAGTCCATCCTAGATAGTCTACGGTCAGGATTTAACATCATTTCTCTCCTTTTCTATCTTATTTGCCATACTTCTCTTCCCCCCTTTCAAGCGTGCTAGCAAACCTCTCTCTCTAAATCAATGAATTGGCTCCTCCTATCCAAAAAATTATCAACCCCTGCCAAATTAAATTCCCAAGAACAGTCAGGAACTAACATCATTTGTAGACCACATATGAAAATTATATATAATTGTTGGGATCCCTTGCCAAAATAGTGTTCGTAATCCATGTAACAACAATTCTATAACTTAAGAGAGAAAAAACAAATGATGAAAGGAGAAAAATACAATTCTATAACTTACAAGGAGAATAATTTTGCAGTCCACTGAGTATAAATCTACACCCAATACATCAAGATCTGGATGCATGACAACTTTAACAAGACATGTCAACATAATTTTAGTACACTCACTACCTTTTGAAATCACTTTTGTCTTTTTCTATTGGCTAGTAGCATTTAATGAACATTTCTAGTAAAACTGCACCAAACCTTATTATTAAAGAAATCACGAAGCTCTAGTTTATTGTGCAATTTTATTTTTATAATGAACATTACTTGTAGCAACTTTCTCCTCGACGATGAGAAAAAAATAACACCATCATTGTGAGAGAAGTAGATATTTGGTGTAAGGACCTTGGAATCAAAACACTCAAATACAGAAGACAATCTTAGATCCATACAGAATTACAGACTATATTGGACATGCTGGAGAACTTAGAAGAAAATATTGGCAAATTACTTGCCAAACGGGCAAAAGAGCAGTCTTCTCTAAGGGTAGAATTCTGCAAAAACATACAACTGGATCGATGCTGATCTGAACACTAACATGCATCTTAACCCACAATTGCACACTCCATGTTCAAGAACAAAAAATAGTTATTTTCCAAAATTGAAATGGTGAGTCATCGTGAAAATAAACTTAGAACTAGATTAGGTAATCAGTTAAGAAAGATGAAACAAAAAGTTAATTCTTTTGAATAATTGTTGAAGGAAGATGAAAGAACAAAGAAATTGTGCATAGGATTTTTTATGGCAGGGATAATTGCAGAGATATAGAAGTGCTTTGCATCCCCTCTCCTCCCTGTGGCTTAATCAGAAAAAGGAAAAACAGTGCGACAAGAAAGAAGAGAGGTTTCCTTTGAAGAAATAAATGGATCAGGTCAGATTTGTCCATGATGGATAAACATGGATACATTACCATTCCTCACAATAAGTACATGGTAGTTATTTCAGGTTTGTGTGATATACCTATTAGGCATCCAAATGAAAAAACATTCTCCTTCCCATTAATTTCATCTTCTTCCGATGATGTCAACAAGAGAAGATACTGAGATTCTGAATCCAAGAAGATTTTCCATATTGGTGATATCTTCTTAGGACAACGATAGAAGCTGCAGAATCAGCTGATAGAGAAATTCACAAAGTCTATTTCATTTTTGATTTCAACATTAATATCAGAGCAATATATCATAACTTCTCTTCTGATTAATGGTGGAGAAATCTGCCTGCCAAGACCTCACATTGCTTTCCTACTCAACAAAACAACTGAATTGGCAAGCCACAATTGTGTTGCTTTGCTGGTGGATTCAGAAGATCCTATTCCACGCAAGGAAGATAGTCAAGTATTTATCATAAGTTTAGGGAATAGCAATGTGCACATCATGTTCAACAATCTATGATATGCCCAAAGGTTGTAAAACTCATCGCATCAACATAATAGGGAATCGCAAAATTCGTTGAATTAGCCATGATAACCACTCACTGTGTCTCTCTGATCAAGAAGCTCTCTTTGAACACAACTACCGGAAGCATCTCTCTCAGTTCCTTCTTTATGCCCGACCCCGGCCGCTGGATGCGCACATAAAGTAACAAATTTAAAGAATGAAAGCAACTAGAACAGGAGGGTTCGGCAGAACCCCCGCCGATGTTAAAAGATAATAACATACTCTCGATGTTTCTCCTCGACTGAGCTGGGCGGCCCTCAATCTGAGGGATTGCCAATGCGCCCGGCGGCGCTGCAAGTAGGACAGATAGAACAAAAGCAGGAGGACAAAGGTGAAGAAGACCGGAACCGAGAAGATGAAGGCCTGGTAGAGCTTCAGCTCAGGAGAAGCAGCTGAGCAGTATGTAGGTGGGTCTGAGGAGCCACAAGACATCACCAACAAAACCCTAACCTTGGTAGCAATTCATGGACAGGTTGGGGAGCGATCTTTGGCCTTTGGGGGAGGATGCCCTGCCTGCGAAGATGGCGAAGATTCATGCAAGGCAAACATCTGACGAGAATAGAATTGAGTGGTTCATGGATCGGACGGGACAGACGAAAAATAGAAGAGATTCAGACAGAAGACGAAAAAGCAATTTTTTTTTTTTTTTAAATTTGGAGTGGCCAGGTCAGACCACCTTGACAAGATTCATCCAGCTATATCAATTTGGAGTGGCTGGCAAATTGATTTATATAAAATTGTTATTGTCAATAAATTTAAGATTGATGGGCCGTTGATTATCTTCGTAATTTACACTAACTCAATTTAATTAAAATTATTATATATAAAATATTATTATATTAAAATAGCTTTTACGAAGTTTATTAAAATTACTCACTTAATTAAAAATTTTACGCTGATCAAAATCTAAATAAGAGACCAATGTGCTACAACAGCTTTAAAAATGATTTCATCCAAGTTGAAATAGTTTCGATCAAATTCGAGTAATTTTAATAAAGTTGATAAGAAAATAATTTTATATAAAAGTGTTTCATATATAGTATTTTTTTAATTTTTTTTAAATAATCTAAATATTCAGCCTTTCGAATCGAATAATTTTGAAAATGATTGATCTGACCATGTGGATGTTTCTCATCGACCATTAGGATAAATCTTGAAGTACTTGTGGAGGTTCATCCAATCGACTAGCGTACTTAGGTTTATCGTACCACTGGATAAAAATCTCTATAGTTGAACCTCATATATCTGGTTAACCACTTGGAAGGTATAACCGTTGCACCGTAACTCTGAGAACTATTTTTAAATTAAGTTGAATAATAAGAACAACAATAATTAAATATTTTATCTCACTCAATGCGATCGACTATATGATTCTTTTTATATTATTGAGATTAATCCTCTACTATATATTTATTTATAAATTATAATTAAATAAATTTAATCATATTTTACCACTATTAATCCAGTATTCTTTTATCTCTCTTTTTCAAAATTAATATATGTATCTCGTACTATGAGATAAAAAGTTGAATATGAAGTAAATTGTAGACCAGAGGATGGTCCATTGATGAGGACTTTTGATTTGAATGGACCCCATCTTTAAATAGGTGGGATCCATTCAAATCAAAGGTCCTCATATAATGGACCATCCCTTGATCTGTAATTTACGGGCTAGAGGATGTGCTCTCCTAGAATAAGGATATTTTTAAAATAAAATATATGATGTGGCACTTATTTAAAAATAAAAAGACACTCTCTCGAGGATCTAGAGTCGTTACTTTAATTTTTACCTAATTTTATTTTATTTCTTTTCTTATTTTCTATATTATTATTATTATTTAATTTTGGCTGACCAAATGTGGAAATTAAGCTAGATTGCTAATGTAGGAGTATTCATATATTATTATTATTATTATTATTTTAAATATTTTTAGTAATTTTCACCTTTTTAGTATTTAAGGTATTTTTGATATTTTAGGTTTTTTTAGCATTTTAGATATTTTTGATAATTTCTTTTTTTATATTTTGAGCCCATTTAATAATTTTAGAATTATGAGTCTTTTTACTTTTTATTAGGACTCCTTTTCTTCTTTTACAAATTAGGAAATTGGCATCTATATGTTAGGATTTATTTCTTTTATTGGGTATTAAGGTCTAAGTATATATAAACATATATTTAGTTGTTAAAGGGATAACGCCTTTATTCTTAATAATATTTGTGTGTGAGGGGGGAGGGGGGGCACAACCTTTGGTCAAGATTTACTAAGTTCGACTTAGTTCGAGTTGAGTTTCGATATTTGAGCAATATGTTTGTTGACGACATTAATTAGAAGAAGAGTTTGTTGAAGAGGGAGATTGTTGGTGCTCAGGTCAAATTGACCTAGATTGATTTAGTTTGGTTGAATAAAAAATCCTAGTGAGTCATGATTGATCAGACGACAATCAAAAATCCAACAAGGAGTTCGAAAGTGGAGAAGTCCAAGTAGATCATGACTAACAAGACACTTGGCGGTTAAAAATCTAATAGAAAGTTGATAAAAGTGAAGTCTAAATGAGTCATAAAGGACCAAACACTTGGTAAAGATAAAGTCCAAGTGAATCATAGTTGATTAGACACTTGGTCGTTGAAAGTCTAATAGGGAGTTGGCAAAGGCGAAGTTCAAATGGGTCATGGAGGACTGGACACTTAGCATGAGAAGTGAAGTTCAAGATGACTTGACATTTGACAATGATGGAAGTCCTAACAGATCATGAAGTATCAAATGTTATGCACAATGAGAGAAGTTTAAACAAATTAAAGAGGATCAGATGTTTGACAATGATAAAGTCCTAACAGGTTAAGGTTGATCAAATATTAGGAATGAGATGAAAAGTCCAAATAAGTCAAGGAGGAACAGATGTTTAAAAATAAAAAAGTCTTGGCAAGTCAAGATTAGTTGGATGTTAGGCATGAGAAAAGAAGTTCTAGCAAGTCAAACCGACTAGATGCTAGTTAGGTGAAGTCCTAGTAGGTCAAATTAACTAGATTTTAAGTAGGTAAAATCCAAGTACATTGAACTCAATTGGATACTAGGCAAGGATGAAGCCCTAGTAAATTAAGGTTGACCTATATTAATCATATGAAGACGTTTCAGAAACATGGGGATCTCTTGGCATAAGCGAATTCAATGTTAAAAGTGTTTTCAGCATTGTGAGTAGTTCATCAGTCAATTACTATGAATAATATTTTCTATAATAGTATTTTTCAACCTGAAACTATAATGTTTTATAGTCTACTAATATAGGTGTGTCAGTAGAAGCCCTTAAACCTCGAGTTTTGGGTTTGAGGGGGTTTGAAGGGATTTGTTGTAGTTCAGTTGATTGTTAGGTATATGCGCAATCGATTGATGATACTATTGCAACAAATAAAATATCCAAAATTTGGTTGATCAACTTGATTTATCATCAATAGATTAATAGGTATTATTAGTCAATTGATGACATTATTGTAACAAATAAAATATTTTGAACTTGATTATGACACTCGATTTTGTTTATCAAAAGTTTATTGATGGTAATGAGTAGTCGACTATTTTGGTCAAAGTTGAATTAGAAAGAGTATTCTGTAAGTGAAAAAGTTAAATTCAGAGGGAACAATTGATTAATAGGTGAAAAACAGCCACCACTTGAAGCAAGGAAGATTTCCTAGAGGATTCGATGCTGATTCTTAGAGACTTTAAGGGGAATTGTTGTTGCAATCCAAACCTTCAAAAAGCAATCCAAACCAATCAAATAGCAAGCAAAGTAAAGATCACTTGTGTAAATTATTATTTATATTGTATTTCATTTTTCATCTTTATCTTTATATTTTATTTGTGATGCTTATATAAGAATAAGTTTGTAAGAGATTTCTCTGTCATTAGAATATATTTGGGAAGGATAAAGTTAGTGCTGATACCGCTAGGAGGCTAGGTTGTGGAGTAGGAACCGAGGGTTTTGAATAGAGTCATCAATTTGAGTTAGGGTCGTCGAGTTGGCTTGCCCCGCCAAACAATTTAAGTAGGTTGGGTTGAAATTTTATCAACTCATTTAAAGGTGGGTCAAAGTGGGCTAATCCGCCTAAGCTCGCGACCTGTGCAGGTCAACCCACGGCGGGCTTGGATTGGCCCACGCGTTGAGAAAAAAAATAAAATTTTCTTCAAAACTTAAAACTAAAATAAAAAATTCAATGGGCTCGTGGGTTTGATCCGCTTAATTTGTAATCCAAACTTAAAAACATTAATTATATATATATATATATATTATTTTCTCATGGGTTGGCTCATCATTCCCATAACCCATCTTAAATTGGGTTGGATTGGAGATTTTTCAATGCACCAAGATAACGGGTTGGCCCGCCCAGCCATGCCAAATGGTCAACCCGCCACGGGCCGATCCACCCCGCTATGGGTCAGCCAGTTTGACAGCTCTAGTTTTGAACCAACATAAAATCAAGGGGTTATGTATTTGTGTTTGTTTTTATATTCTCTTACTGTATTAACATCTTGTAGATGAGCACATGATCAACAAAATTGCAAGAACCTCATTGCTTCAAATGTGATATGTGATGTCATTAGCCCTAATAAATGATATCATAGCGAGGCTTTTCTTCATTGAACTGACTGCCAAAGGAGTACAACATTAGAGGAAGAAGAAAGAGGTGAGTCTTTGAGTCCTTATATACCTAACAAACGATATTATAGGAATAAGACAAGACAAATGGACCATATAGATGGATTTGAATATGACAATCGAGTTCCACTGCCCTTCGGATTAGAATATTTGCTTAATGGTATGCAAAAATGGAGATATTTTCTAAATGAATATAGAGGAGTGGTTTGATCTCATAGAGAGATTTGAAGCTCCAAAAGATAAAAGAGGAAGATCGCTCAAAAGGAGCAAATGAACTAAGGATCACGTCATGAAATCTGAGACACATGATAAGGTAATCAAGATTTTGATTAATTTGATGTCTAATGATATCTTATTAAAATTAGACAGATATAAGGATGCAAGTGATCTATAGAGCAAGTTGGCCAAGCTCTATAAAAATCCATTTGTAGGATCTTGTTCAATGCTAGAGAGGGTGAATAACGTAATAGAAATTTCTCTTTTTTCTATTATAGATAGTTAAAAACACAATGGAAATAATAAAGAATAAATAGAAAGGAAAACACAAGAAAAACACAGTATTTTCACTTGGTTCCCAACCCCTAGAGTTAGTACATATCTCCTTTTCAGAACTCTTCCAAAGGCGGAGAAATTTCTTATAGATTTGTAAGGCTCAATCACAAATAAGATAGAAAGAATATGCGATATAATAACGAAACAAGTGAAACAAAACCCGTAGGATTGGATCTAAATCCCTAAGTGTCGAGACACTCCTCCTAGCGCTTCTCGGAGCACACGAGCAAAAATTGGAGCACTTTCTAAACACTAGCACAAAAATGGACGTTTACAAGAGTTACTGGAAGACATTGCCTTGACTCCCCCTTTTATAGAACTTGATCGTCACTTCCTCGGTCGACCGGAGGTCGGAAGCTATTGAAGTAGCTTCAAACTTGTTCATCATCAAAATAAGTTTTTAACCACTCGGTCGATCAAACACACTGTTTTCCCTGTGATCAACTAAAACTTAGCTGAGACCAAACTCGTTCAGACTCGATCGGGTTAACTTCTGGTTGATTGGACTTTTCGATCAACTGGACTACCTTTCAATCGATTGGACCATGAGTTTGGTGACCCAAACCAGTTCCCAACTGATCCTGCCCAAACCTTCATCTAGCTATCGTTTCCTAAAAAAAAAAAAGAAAACAACAAGCAAAACCTAGTACTTGGTTTACCTAACCTACTAGGTTCATTTGCTTAGAGTTTACTCCTACAAGACTTCTCTCTTTAAGTAATAAGCTCCTAGCTGACTCAACTTGAACTTGTTTGTCAAGCAATCAACTCCTAGCTGACTCCACTTAGACTTGATTCACCTAGCTCCTAACTATAACTTTTCTTGATTGGTTCTTAACCAAGATTTAGCTTCTACCTGATTTCCAATCAGGACTTCAGTTGCTTAGATCCACTAGAACTTAGTCACTACCAAATATCAAGTCCTACTTGGACTTCTCACTCATTTCCAACCTTCAAGTCAAGCTTGACTTTGCTTGGACTATTTACTTAACTTGATCAACCATGATAAAGTTATGTAGTCACCCTTTATCAAATTTCTTTAGACATATTGTTCAAACAAACACTCAAACTGTGGAGATAGATTACACCAACAATCTCCCCCTTTTGATATTTGACAATATGTTTAAGTTAGGCTAAATTACTTAGCCTAACATTTTTCATTTATGAAAAATTAGAGAATTTTAGGTTAACACTCTTTTCTCCTCCTTTGGCACACATCAAAACAATGTAAACTCTTAAGGGCACCATTGGTGTTGCACTAACAATTGAGTTTGGTAAACCATAGATAAACTATATCCCCTTAACCCATCTTGAAAGACCATTTTATTTGTTGCAAAGTCATTTTCAAAAAATATATTGTATGATTTTATAAAATGAATTTAAGCATTTTTCTAACAAGAAAGGAAATTTGAAAATTGAAAATAGCTTTACAATTTTTGAAATAGAAGAATAATTTGAAAATAAGGAGAAACCATCAAGTTGAAAGCATCTTTTTGGAAATGTTTTCAAAAACAAATATTTTGAAATAAATTGAAGGAAAGATTTTGAAGTATAGTTTCAAATTCTGTTGAAAAAGAAATTTTTACAAGTATTTTTCAAAAAGATTTGAAAATTTTGTAAGGTATAATTTTTAAGCATATTTTCAAAGTTATTTTAAAAAAAACAAATAAATTTTTAAAATTTGTTTCAATACTTTATTTTGTTAAAAAAATCATTTAAAAACTTGGTCTTTCAAGAGAGCCTCCTCCATAACCTAACATCCCTCTTACGACATCCTTATTAATGACAAGGAAGTCATTCTATGTTTCTTAGAGGTTTAGGTGACCTAAGGATCTAGAAGCTAAGTGTAAGTCAACAACAATCATTTCAAAGATGTATAGATTTTTAAAATATAGATATAATACGCTCAATCAAACATGAAATATCATTCAACATCATTATGTGAATCACTATTTAAAAAATAAATAAATAAAATATTCCTATAAATTTTTGAAAACCTTTTCCAAAATATTTTCAATTTAAGTTATCTTAACGTCCCACCCATTTTGTATCTCAATACATACAACTAAGGTAATCTTATATGTTTTATAAGATGATTATTCCAATTTTATTGATTTAGGTTGAGTTCTAAGGATTATTTGACATTGCGTTAGATTTAGGTTTAATCATCGATCAATAAGTGCTTATTTCAGGTTTCAACTTCCAAATCATAGTGAAACATAGTGACCTTCTTGGGTATTGGAGCAACAACCACTTCTTTAGACAAAGTTGATTCGAGAAATCAAACACTTAACTAATCTATTGAATCCTAGTTTAACTAGTCTAGGATGTAGTGAGGTAGCTTCAGCCAATTTCACTTAGCTAAGCAAACCAAGTAGGATACTCCTTATCCCAGCTAACTACCTAGACTAAACTTTCCTAACATATTATCATCTCGCTCCACCCTAGTACTAGTTAGACAAGTATCAATCAAACCTATATTCGTTGTTCTATATTTGTCATATCTATCCATTCTAAGATAAGCAATTAATATCAGGGATAAAATGTATAGTATATGAGACATGCCATATTGCAGTTAATTAAAATATGCATGAGAAGATTGCTTCATTGTGACCCAACTGTTGAAGTCGCTCGTTAGGGCGAAGTTTTCCATCGTCGACCTCCAATTCTCGAAATTCTCTATCTCATATAGTGGAGGTTCGTAGAAGCATCGGCCGAGCTTTCCTTTGTACTCCAACTTTTCTGTTCTTTTGTATAAAAAAGAAAATAATAATAATAAAAACTTTAAGCGCAAACCTCTAGCTTGCTCCTCAGGCAGTTAGACTAGTGAAGAGTCTCCCGCTCTGATGCCAAATTATAAGATCTTGTTCGACACTAGGGTGAATAGTATAATTACAATTTCTCCTTTTTCTATAAGAGTTAGTTAGAACCCCCTCCCCCGATTGGATTAGAAGCTACCCCCATCAACATACACCGAGTGGGACATCAACTCCTTCCCCCACCTTAATGACCGGTTGCCCTTCGGCAATACGGAGCAACTGCAGCATCCTCACGTGTAGGTTCAATATTAGTCGCTAATTCAGTCCCATCCATCCTCTATAAACTATGATCAACAGGTGATTTTGGCATCGATTGTCGATCTAAGAGTTGAGAATCTTGCCCTGAAAGTTGATTGTTCGTGACATCGCAATGCAAATGGTAGTGCCTCATGCGTCGGCAGGTTAAACAAAATTTGAATTAAGATTCATAGTGAAGGGGAAGATCTACCTTTATGCCTCCAGGAAAAGTTATAGGGATGACGACTGGTGACTTCTTTGTAATGCCCACCTCCACGAGAACTCTTGCATAGTTGCTCAACACATGAATCGTTCAACGCTCCAATGGGAGGTTAGGAATTTGCACCCAAACTGGTAGACATTGAAGCACCTCCCTTTGAAACAAGAGCTCATTCGGCAAGTGCTTAAGATATAGGGGGTATCCAAGTGCAATATACAGACCACCACGTGGGACTTGTTCATAATTCTCACCATTTTTGAATTTGAACATGAGTCACATTGTCTGATGAGCTTGAACATCAAACTCTACTTCCACCACTTTGCCATGGCATTGATGGCCCGCCACCTAGGGAATCATCTTACAAAGCGACCAACCAAGCAATCACCCACCATAGCCTTAATTGTGTGCACATCATCCATCTCCAGGGTGACCCGCTCAATAGTTTGTTGCATAAATTGTAGGGCATTCTCCTGATCGAATAACGAGTTTTGGTTTGCAACCGGTTGTCGTGTTTGGTTTGATGGTTGGGTTGCTGCAGCCCGTCTCATCTCCACCCCCTACTCCCTGTTCCTCGCCATCTTTGGCAAGGGAACAAAGATAGTAAGTTATCAAAATACAACTCTTGATCAATCTAACCATGGACTGATTGCACTAGCATATAATTCTTCCTAAATGATAGAGTTTCCTTGTCTTTGTATTTGAGGGAGGTGAACATGCTAGCCTGCTTGGTAATGTGTCTTGAAAATCCATTATGCATCAACCATATATCAAAATGTTCATCCCTTCTATTTGTCAACAATGAAAGAGTACCAAAATGCATTGGGTGTGACCAAGCTGAACTGTTGAATTTCTCAAGTTTTTAAAACAAAAAATCATCTATGAATTTTGATAGTTTTAAAAGTGTTTTGTAATTTCAAAATAATAAAATATTTAACATATTTTTAAAAAAATAAATAAATAAATTTTTGAGAATGTTAGAAGTTCATTTTATAATTTTCTGGATCCTTTTTTTTTTGTGACTTTTCAAGTTTTTTTTTACTTATGCACTGTGTCAATAAATTTAAGGTGAATAATTACCATAAAGGAAAATGACACCTCTCATTTAAATTCCAACCGTAGAAGCAGATGATGTTTTGTTGATGCCGTTGACATAAAACAAATGGATCTCATGCATTGATTACTTTTAACTGCTGTGACACACCACATGCATCCTTTGTTCAATACCATAACTTGCACTCGATAATGCCCATTGTTGCAATTGAAGTTTCTCTAAAACCAGTTGGTGCGGTAGAATACAAGAGAACATTCAATCATTCATCAAGTAGCCCATGAAATTGGTGCAACTTTATATCCTACAATTGAAGTTTATCATCAATTTCCACCATAGTTTCAAATCACTGAGTTCTGCTTGCTCTGCCATTAATGACAAATCAACAGAACTATGCTTGTAATGTTTTAATAATGTTATCGAGAGAGTAAGGTACATAAAATTTGATCAACACAGCAATTGACCGTGTCACATCATGGACATAATTATAAAGACAAATACATCTATTAGAAAGTCCCAAATAATTGTAATCAAGGGAGGAAAAGGAATAGCTCCGGATAATTTTCAACATGCTCGTGTAGGTTCCATTTCAGCTTGACAGTTGACACTTGCAAAGTAGGCTAACAGAAAGTTGCATGGAAATGGTTGGCTAAAGGAGAGTTTGTCAAAGAAAGTACTCCGGGAAAGACCACATGATGAATTTTGCAAATATGTCAGACTCAAGAAATTCTATGTGTGCAGCACGGCCAATGTAGGTGTTCAAGTTTTTTGCTTGAGAAGATGTGTCAAAATTCACATCACACCGCATAAACACTCGCCTTTCATGGGAGGGAGCGCGTATCTGATCCAAGCAATTGTTGAGCATTTCCATGAAAATATGTGCCTTCTTTGATTGATCCAAGGAGGCTGCCGGGCACAATTCAATTCTGGCAGAATGATAAGGAACGTAACCATCCTGGAAGAAGCACCAAAACCATACAATCAGCTCAGAAAACATTTATTGTGTAAAACTTTTTATAGTTAAAAATGCAGCAGAAGAAGAAAATAGTAAGCGCTTGAGCATTAAAAGTCAACAGCTTTAGAATAAACTAACCTTATGTTTGGTTCATGAAATGAAATTGAAAATGAATACAATTCCTTGGAATTAATTGGTAGAATAAGTGATTGAAATACATATTTTTTCAATTTGGTAAACAAAATGGAATAAATGGATCATTTTTCATCCCAGTGTTTAATTTGTAGAAAGTTTTTCTCTTTGATGATAAAATATTTCAACAAGCTACATGCACTTACTCGCTCAGCCATCTTTTCTAATCAATTCACCAATATAAGTTGGAACCCATACAATTCACCCAGTTTACTTTATGAAGCCCCTCTGTTGGTGCAATCGTGCACCAAGTGGTTTGCTATGATCAAAAGTTTTGATGTTTGAGCAAAAGATTTAAGTTAGGTTTTTCCCTAGGTATTTGATATGTGTGTTTCAATATTTAGAGATCTCATGGCTCAACGAGGTAAGTATATGGATGATGGCTTGGTGTGACCAATGTGGCACACTCAATGGCTTGAAGGTCCAAAGAGATTAGAGAAAGATGGTTTGGGACATCTGAGATTAGAGTCATGACCTGATTGATAGTTCAATGGATTGAAGTTTGTAGAGTTCGGAGAAGGTTATATGAGGTAGATCGACTTAATGTAGATGAGGAACATCGAGATAATGAGGATGACAACCATTGGGGGTGGACTACATAGGCATGAGGCATGAGGCATGAGGCATGAAGGATGACACTAGGGGTGTGTTTGGTTCAAGTTATCATGTATAATCTTGGTTATATGATTACCAAACCTTGGTTATGTGAATACTTGGTAATCACATAACTAAGATTATGGTGAATAAAATATAACCTAATATTGTTTGGTTTAACTTAGGTTATGTAACGAAAACTTGTTTGTTTGAAGGTTTTAATATATAACTTGGTTATGTTTTTTAACTTTATTATTATTCTTTTTAACTTTACGATTTTCTCCTTTTTTTGTTTTTGTTTTTGTTTTTGATGTTCGTTTTTTATAAGTTTATGTTTTTCATTTTTTTTCTTCTTTTTATTTTTTTAAGTTCATTTTTCTCTTTTTAGTTTACGTTTTTTTTATTTTTTTTTACATTTTGTTTAGTTTACGTTTTTCTTTTTTTTTCTTTTTTTAATTTACGTTTTTCTCTTTTATTATTATTATTATTATTATTATTATTATTATTATTATTTAAGTTTACGTTGTTTTTTACTTTAAAATAAAATTTTCGGTATAAAAAATTTTAGGAGTATTTTTGGTTAAAAAATTTCGTTAAACCCAGAATCAAGAAAAACCTTACTTTTCTGAGGTTTTCCGATTTCAGGTTGCATGCCCCTTTTGTTGACGTGTCGAGCATAGATCATTACTTAGGAATCGCTGATTACCTAAACCAAACAGGGTTTTCGTTGATAACCTTGGATGGATAACCAAGGTTATCAAGAATAACCCCCAACCAAATACACCCTAGAAGTCATAGGAAATAGTGGCTTCAAGGTTGGCGAAATAGAGTTAGTTAAACCATATTTGAAGCTTTGTAATTCTCTTAGCCTTCCTCGTAATTTTTGTAATCCTCCTCTAGTAATTGACTTTCTAGGAGTAATCTACTAACGGATCATAAGTCATGGAGTAGGAGCTTAAGAGTTGTCGAACCAAGTTAAACAATTGTGTTAGCGATTGTGGTAAGTGTGCGTTTATGTTTTCATTCCTGTTACGCTAATCCTTTTCGTGACCTTGCTATCAATGCAAAAGTAGATAGAATAGCAGTTATAGGTTAACGTTCACTATTCACCCCCTCTAGTTGATCATGCATTCTTAACAAGTGGTATCAAAGCATAGTGCTCTTTATTAGACTAATCGCCAAAAAGGCAGATTTATGTTGGCTAAAAGGCAAGGAAACTTCCATCATGCGCCGAAGACTATGAAATCCCACCATACCATAAAAATTTTGGATTTTAGAAGGATTGAGTGGAGCATTGGTTTTCAATCAACTGTGGAAAAAGTTCCACCATGCTTTGGAGGTATACATGACCTAGAGATGAAGAGGGCATCAAAATTAGGAGAAAAGATAGAATTGAGTGTTGGGACCTTGACGCCCGCTAGAGGGGGGGGGGGGGGGGGGAATAACATCTCACCCAAATCGATCGCTTCTTCCTACACTTGTTAGTTACACAGCGGAAATACAAACAAACACATAGAAAGCTAATCTAAATACAAGACAAGAAATGCAAACCAAACTACACGATCATTTAACGTGGTTCGGAGATTAGGGCTCCTACTCCGCGGCTGTCCGTAAGGTGGACGATCCCGATCCGTCAGTGGATGACTCCCCGGAAAACCTCTGGCTAGCTCAAGCTCCTTGTCGATGGAGAAACCTCACCACAAACACTTGAATACAATCACACCGATCACACGAGGGCTTGGGAGACTTTAATAGGCTTTAACCAAGTCTATTTCGTCAACCTCAACCAAGCTCCCAAGTCTTGGTTATATAGGTCATGGGTTGGAAAATCCCGCTTACTAGTCGACTGCCAAAACTATCAGTCGACTGCCCTCTGTGGAAATTCGATCGTTACAGCTCAACGGCTCGATACCAGCCCTCTGTTCGCTTCCAGTCGACTGGTGCAGTAACACTACAGTACTTCTACAGTAACCCTAATCCTAGGATTTTACACCCGAGTACATTCACTCAGCACTCGTCCTCGCCCGGCCAATCTAGACCTAGCCTTCTAGCCTCCTCCATCAGCCTTGCGTCCCTCGGATGTCTCCCCATCCTTCACGTCTTGCCTTCTGGAACTTTCATCGGCCTTGTCATTGTTGTCGGGTCTTCCTTTGCCAAGACGTCGCACCTCCAGGACTTCATCCATTGTCAAGTCACACTTGGACTTACGTTGCCAAGACTACATGCTTGGACTTACACCGCCAAGACTCATCCTTGGACTTTCCTCCTTTGCCAAGATCACACTTGGACTTTCCTTGTTGTACTTATATCCTGCACACTCACAATGCGTATTAAATACAACAATAAACCTAACTTAAACCTTTGCCCAAACATCAAAATTTAGGGTACCCAGATTGCTCCAACACTGAGTGCCAATTGAAGTCATATGACAGGAATAAGAGAATTTAGAATTTTCTAATGTTGGTGGTGCCCAAGAGGAACTTGGACGAGATAGATGAAGTTTGTAAAGATGCAAGAGATTTGTAAAAGAAAATTATGCATATTCTTTAAAGGCCCGAGAGAAAGGGGAAAGTCCACCATGAGCCAATTAAGAAAGCGTAGGAAAGTGACGAGGAATCCGAAATTCCACAAGTGGTAGAAGAGGAATAAAATAAAAGTTATAGACTCTCTACATTGGATGGATCGAGTGGGGAACCATCCACCTCTCCAAAAGTTGAAGAAAAGTCCATATTGTCAAGGAGAAGCTGGAGATTTGAACACCACCAGTATAGAGACAAGAGGCCATATTGTATATTTTGAGTGCAACCAAAAATGTAACCTATAAGAATAGGTGACTGATTGCCAATAAGGCAAGTAAAGGAGATAATTCCTAAAGTTGGTAAATTGAATCATGTTTCATTTAAATCCAAGTTGTAGGAAAAAGGAAACCAAGAACAAGCATATATCATTTGTTTCATGTGTGGAGAAAGAGGACACTAACATATGAAATGCCTAAGGAAGGAGAGGTGAAGACGAAGAAAATGAGGAGTCAGAAGGATAGATGCTCATGTCAAGGGGGAGCACCAAAAGTAAAAGGGGAGGCAATCCCTAACTTGAACTTTAAATAATTTTAGCCATTTGCATACACAAAACTATGGTTTCAAATATCATGATAGGTCTAGGGTTAGAATTCTTGATAACTCTAGGAAGAATTTTCATGATAGGGGTTACCTTACCTAATATTAGGAAGGTAGAGAAGAACCTAGGCAGATAACTAAAGAAGGGTAGACACATGCTTAGGAATAGTTCTAGGAACATCTAAGAGGCACATGACAATTCTAGGATGAGAAAACTAGAATTGACAAACCATACCTTAAGGGAAAAGCTTGTGGACCTAGCCTAGAGAAGTTTGTTAATGGGCCTAAAATCTTAGATGTAATGCTTGGAAGACAAAGGCCCAAGCATGATAGATCGAGTTTGCCATTTTGATCGTGGTATTCGATTATGGTTAGGAGATTGTTTAGAGAGAACCATGTCACAATGACATTAGGATCTAAAAGGATGGCTAACGTTGGTAGCTCTCTAGGTCTTTAGATCCCAAACAAGGATACTTGGGATACTAGAAAGACTCCATAAGATGTGTCAATGGGTTTGGAGATAAATAAAAATCCCAATCCTTGGAGATTGGCACATTAAAGGGGAGTTTCATGCAAGGAACATATGACAAATGCTCATGAAGTATGAAATTGAGATCCAATTTATGGTATGCCAAATTAATTGATGCAATGGCCGTATTCCAGTTTGGGTTTGGTAGATACAATGGATGAAAGCCAAAATATACAATTCTAGATCAAGGTTCATTTAAATAATTTAACTAGTTTTGGGTTTTATTTCTAATTTGAGATTAGAAAGGATTTTTGGAGAAAATTCATTTTCCAAGTGGATATGGGTTAGAAAAACTTCTTCGCAAAATTTAAGAATTTTCGGAGGTTTGTATAATTTTATAGAGTTTCTAACAATGGTATGGTTGAATTTTATAGAAACCCTATTTAGAAACTAGTTAATTAGAAAAGCATAGGAAGATGTATACCTCCAAAGCTTGGTGCTAAAAAGATGAATATAGAGTTTCAACCTAGGGAAATGGCCATGGAACTTATGATTCATGTAAGGAAGCCATTTAGGGTATTTAAATTCAAGTTGAGGATCATTATACATGAGATCACTAATTAGGACATATTAGTGCATCTTTTAATATATGGCAAGGGGGAGAATAAAGACAAGGTTTAAGCGGTAAATCTTATTCTAGATTCTCTTAAGTTGGGACTAAGAGGAACCTGATTTGAAACTTTGAGGGAGAAGAGAGAAAAGGTTATGGGAACCTTGTTCTCCTCTAATGATGGATTTGAAAATTTCCTAGCTCTAAGGAGAGCTTAGGTGAAGGGGAAGCCTAGGAGTAGGCCTCAGTGCATAATATTGTGTTCATGGCATGTGCATGAGCATTTTGATTAGAGCCGTCAATTTGGGTTAGGCCCGTCGGGTTGGCCCGCCCCGCCAAACAATTTAAGCGGGTTGGGTTCCAATTTTATCAACCCAAGTCCACCGTGGGCCAACCCGCCTAGGCCCGCGACCCGCGCGGGTCGGCCCGCTCGGGCTTGGGTTGGCCCGCCGGTTGAAAAACATATGTAAGTTAAGTTTTAGGTCAATTTATTATCTTTCTTTGTTATAATTTTGAAATAAAAATAGTACTTTTTATCCAACATAAGTATTCATTTGTGTTCATTTATATTTAAAATACATGTTTATGTATATATTTAATTGTAGAAAACTTTTTCGAAGTAAAATGTTGAAGATATAAAATATTTTTTAATTTTTTAAAAAATTTTTGATGGGCCCGGTTGGCCCGCCAAACCCGCAACCTGCCTTAGAATGGGTTGGATTGGAAATTTCCCAACCCGCCAAGTTGGCGGGTTGGCCCGTCTGACAGCTCTAATTTTGATGTTGTTGTTTTGGTTTTTGTAACTTAAATGGATTGTCAAACATCTAAAGAGATTGTTGGTGCAATTGTGCCCCAAGTGGTTTGGTGTGACCTTAAGTTTTGATATTTAGGCAAATGGTTTAACTCATGCCCTATGTATTTGATACATGTATTTAAGTGTGCAAAAACTTGCAGGAACACATGAAACTTGGACAGCTCGTGGCTCGAAAAGGTTGAGCATATGGTTGATAACTTGGTGTGGTCAAGGTAGCAATCTCAATGGATTGGAGGCTTGAAGAGATCAGAGAAGGTTAGTATAAGACATCCAATGGACCATAAGACCAAGAGCACTGAGGTGGTGTTGCAACAACTCTACAATGATGACTTGGCACGACTAGGTTAGCAACTTGATGGCTTGAGATCCGTAGAGATCATGGAAGGTTACATGTAGTAGACTGAAGGACCACAAAACGAGGAGCATAGAGGCAACGAAGATAATAACCATTAGAGGCGAACTACGTAGGTATGAGGCATGAAGGATGACATGTGGAGAAGTCATGGGGTCAAATGCATTTGAGGGATATATAAGCTAATAGGAGATGATCGAGGGTGAAGTCAAGTTACAACAAGTAAGACTCTGGTGAATTAAGCATTGAGTGACATATATCTATAGGGACGAGGGTAGAAATCAACATAGGTAGACTCAATCTTAGAAGTGGTTGGAGTTATTGGTGTCTAGAAAACTCAATACTTCAAGGTGTTCTAAGGTTTATGGTTTGAAGAGTCAATTGATGATGTACATCAATGACTAGGGTAATTGATTGGCTCTAAGAAGCCAACGAAAAGAATGATTTTGTTCGTAGTTGAATCGATTGAGCAGTCAACTAATACCTACAGTTGAATGATGGTAAGTGAAGAGTGAACTGCTAGTTGATGTGGAAAGCAAAAAGGAGCAATTAGTGTGCAACAACGCTTGGATCACAACGGAGCAGTTGATTGATGATGCACTAGGCAGCAGATAGACTTACAGTAAGGTTTCAAAGGCTATAAAAGGATGGTTTTGGGGTGGATTCAAGGTTAACGAAATATAGTTGGTCAAACGTTATTAGAAGCATTGTAATTCTCTTAGCTTTTCTCTCTTGTAATCTTTGTAATACTAGTACATGTGCATATAAGAGTTTTCTCCAACTCTAGTAGTTTACCAAGAAGGACAAAGTAGTGGCTTTCCGAGAGTGATCTACCAACACATCATAATCTATAGAGTAGGGGCCTGGGGCTGCTCAACCATGTTAAACAAACTCTTAATGATCGTGGTAAGTGTTTTTATGTTCACATTTCCATTGCGCTAATTTCCACTGCGCTAATCATTTTTGTGACATTGCTAGAGCAAAAGTCGATAAAATCACTAATGATCGCTTTTCACCCCTATAGCTCAGCTATCAGGTCCTAACAACCTAACCCCAGCTAATCAACATGGCCTGACACTCAGACCACACAAGCTCCCTTTGCTTGTCCAATCCACTTCACCTTGATGTCCAGCAAGCCCCCAGTCTACTTGACTGGTTAAACATGTTAGGCCCATTTGAACAATTCAATCCACGCAACCCATTCACCTCCATATGGTTCACTCAATCAATTTAGCATGTTCAAAATATATATTTTTACAGAATTAAACAAAGTAGCAATATACATTCTTTGGAAAAATAAAATAGAGCAGCAACAAGTATTCATTTGAATCGATTAAAGAAATAGCTAAGAGTGGATGATTATTGTATTTTTAAAATTGATTATAACATATTTATCTCACGACAATACATAAGGAATAGCAAACTATTTTTATGAATCCAATGCAATAATGTTTAATTAAAGGTGAAAAATACTATATTATAGCATAAGCAAACTCTACCCATTTAGCAGAGGGCCAAAGATGAATGCAATGAGAAGTAAAAGGACAAGTTCCTCACTAGAAAGATTTTTTATCACGTAATTTAACATGAAGAAGAAAGAAGTGACAAGAATTCACAAAACCATTTGGAAGTAGTCAACTATGCAGTGTCATATTTAGGATTAATTAGGGGTTAAATTGAGTTTTAATGCTTGAATTGAATGATGTGATGGTGAATTAAGGCTTTTAAAGACTATTTTAGTGGTTTTGAGGTTAGATTAGTTATTTAGTATAACTTTGGTGGAGATAAAATTGGGTTAGCATTTGGGATCAATTTAAGCTCAAATCAAAATCTAATTTGGTTGAGTGAGAGTTGAATTAATGCTGGACTAGTTTGACCAGTGAATTATAGACTAGGTTACTTGGTTCACAATGATCAATTTTAAGTTGGATTTTTGGTATTAGAATCCATTCCTCCTCTTCATTCTCCCAATCATGTGAAGCTTCTCCACTACCCTCAGTTCAAAGCATGCCCCAAACTCTCTCCCTCGTGATCCTTCTTGTCTCTATTCAATGCACATCGCTTGGAGCTCAAGTATTGTCATGCCACTCAAAGCTTATCACAAGTGTTTCCCCTCACTCCTACATGCTTGCCCAATGCTCATCTAAGAGCTCACAGTCTGCCTATGTTGTGCATTGCTTGTGTTGCTCACCGCATGACCATCACTGAATGCCAACATCAACACCCAATAGACAAACCCCTCTTCCTCCTCTCTATTTGCAGAAGCAATAAAAGGACACCTTTATCCTGTTGGATCGAGACGCGCTAGGGGGGGGGGGTAAATAGCGCTCGTGGTTATTTCGTTCGATTATCGGAATCGTAAAACAATCGTCGAGTAATTAAAGCAGCGGAAATGAAATAGAGAAAACACAGACACGAAGGATTTACTTCGTTCGGAGCCTAAGGCGACTCCTACTCGAAGGCCCGCGATCCTTGATCGCTTTCGGTGGGCAACAACTATAAGTTCGAAATAATTACAAACTGAAGTACAATAATTGACAATAATTAATTATACCGACGACAATTAAGAAATGAAAATTCGGAGCTCCGGGTCGTCGGGTGGTTGTCGCAGCACTTCGGAAGCAATACTTGAGCAGAATACAGCACGAGGAAGCTTTTTCTTTCATTGTTAATTGTTGTTCTGAAGTGCTGCTCGAACCCTGCTTTTAAACAGTGTTCAAGGCGCCTTAAACCCCTCCAAGGCGCCTCCAGGCCGGCCGCGTCACCCGCGTGGATCAGAACTGACCTGGTCGAATTCTATCCTGTTCAAGGCGCCTCCAACCTCTCCAAGGCGCCTTCATGACTTGTTGGCGCCTTGACCTCTCAGGCGCCTTGAAGCTTGCTCCAGACTCGGGTTTTGCACGGCGCCTCAAGCTCCATGGGCGCCTCGGTTCTTATTCATCCGGGTTAATCTTTGCACTTTGGTCCTCGCAAGATACATTAATCCCTACAACACGAAGTTAGCACATAAAACATAATAAAGTGATAATGCGGTCTCGGGACTGTCAAGTCGACTGGGTTTAGGCAGGAAACCTAGGTCGACTGCTCTTGTTCCCTCTACGGAGGCGCGTCCTCACCTACTCCACTCGGAGATTTACAGTTGCCGGTCACGATCCTCCAGATCGACTGGACTTTTGCTCAGCACTCGACGCTTCCGGACTTTCTGTTGGACATCCGCTTCCCGGCTAGTCCAGTCTTTCACCTGGTTCGCGACACCAGGACTTTCCACCTAGGGTTACCACCCCCTAGGACTTTTGCCTGAAGTCATCGACCTGCTAAGACTTTCCGCATAGGGTTACCACCCCCTATGACCTAGGGTTCCCACCCCCTAGGGTTTTTCCTTTGCCTAACCGCAGCTAGGACTTTTCTCCACCTAGGTTTACCGCCCCCTAGGACCTAAGGTTACCACCCCCTAGGGTTTTCACCTGCCTAACCGCAGTTAGGACTTTCCTGAAACACTCATTCAACATGTTAGATAACAACAAGACTTAACTTTGAACCCTTTGTCATTATCAAAACTTGGGTTCGATCGTCGGATGCTTCCCGCACCAACATATCCCTCCCATCTTCTTTGTCCTTTGGCAACAAGTTTGTGTTCCCAATAGTAAAAGGTTGGCCTTACTCACCATGTAACGTCTTATTTTGTGCAGTTCTTACTTTGCTATATATAGAGGTTGTTAAATGTACCCTCGCTTGCCTTTTTCCCTAGCAGCTCTTGAGTGAGAATTGATGTCAGTAGTAGTGAGGAAGCAATCTTCTCCAACTTTAGCAATCTATTTGGCCTTTAAAATTATCATAATGCATGCGGGTAGGTTCTTCTTTGGGAATAGTCATAAGGGTAATTGTAGTAAATGCTTGACGCACCTAACCCAATGAAGAATTTTAAGTAGCATGCTTTTGCTTATGTTATTTTGTTGGACTCAATTTATTACCCTTTGATTATGCCATCAGGTAAGTTAAGATGTACACATTCCTTTTATGGTGATTATGTAACCATTGTATTTGTTGTTGCATTTGATGTGGTTCCATAGGCAATAATGTAATAGTTTATTTATTCTGATGCATTAGAATAATCTAAATCATTTATGTTGGTCATGGTTTAAAATCTCGAACATTGTCAACATAGTTTTTGTATTTTTTAAATATAAAATATATTAATTAAAAATTAAAAAATATAATCTAAATATTTAAAAATAAAAGATATAAAAAATAATATTATAAATAAATAAATAAATATATATATATATATATATATATATATATATATATAATTAATATGATAATTTTATTAGGCTTATTTAAATTATCCTAGTTTAGCTAGTTGATTAAAATTATTAAAGGCTAAATTTATTATTGAGCCCAAGTTAAATTGCTTTCGTCGTCCTTGTTCTCCGACGACCACGAGCACGCTAGCCTGCACGCCGCGTCCGAACTTGTCGCCGGGCCTGGGCGATGTGTCTGAACGCATCGTCAGGGTCAGGTAATGTGTCTGGACGCGTCGCCAAGGCCGGGTGACATGTCCAAATGCGTTGCCAGGGCTGAGCGCGAGCAATTCGTCGTCGGACGTGTCGCTTGGATGCGTCGCGCGAGCCCAACAACGCATTGTCCGGCGTGTCACGCGAACCCAACAACACATCCGGACGCATTATCGAGATCGTGTGATGCTTCCAAACTCGTCGTCTGACTTAGCAACGAGTGCGAAGGCCAAGGCAGAGGAACATCCGGCGGCGCGCTCTGGACGCGTCGCGACTCGCCTGCAGTTGCAGATCGGACATAGAGGGGAGCGACTCGAACGAGGCGACTAGGCTCAGGTGAGTGTCTAGGCTAGTCGTCAAGCTCACACGACGCATCTAGACACGTCGTTGGGCTCGCACAATGCTTCTGGAAACATCGTCGGGCCCTCACGACTCGTCGCGGCATGTCGGCGTTGTGCTGGTACCAATCCGTGGGTGGAACAAGATGTCTCATCCATATCAAGTGAAACAAAACGAGATTTGAAACCATGCTGTTGGTGCATATTTATGAGGCAAATAGTTAGATTCAGTGTCCGAGGCCAATAGGGCATAATCTAAATTTGGATGAATTTCTAGCAGATATGGATTTCCATAATGGATCGATATATAATCATGTGCCTTTTCACCTATAGGATGACATCAAAACTGTTCTAATAGTTGTACTGGTCTTATCACCTCGATCATATATTGGTCATGTTAATAGTAAGTTTTAATAATGTTTTATACGAGATATGAATAAACCATCTAGTACAGAACAAGTCCAAAATTTAATACTTGTCTCAAACTCAAGTTGCTTATTATATATGTAGTTTAGACTAAAGATAAAGGAATCATTCCTTTGCATGAGTCTTGGTGAGTAGATCAACTATCTATTCCATAGTTGTAATATAAGGAAGATCAATAATCTTTGTTTAAGTCATATAAAATGATAGTCAATCTTAATATGCTTAATCCTCTCATGAATCACATCATTGCAACAGATCTCAATTGCACTTTTATTATCAGAATAGAGTTGATTTAGAAAGTCTAACTCTCACGTCTACTAAACATTACAAAGACAAACAACTTTAGTTGAGGTATGAGTTAAGACATAATATTTAGCTTTGGCATTAGATCCAGATATAATAAATCTTTTTTTCTCTTTCAAGAAATGAGAGAAGACCCTAAGCAAATGCAAAAAATTGTGGTGAACTTATCATCAATGTCATCTACTCAGTCTGACTTTAGAGTATGTAAATCAAGTGGAGATGCTCTATATTGCAACCCTTAGTGTATCATCCTTTGATACATTAAAGAATATGCAACACAACTGCATAGTGAGAGGACTTAGTGCAGCACTAAATTAGCTTACAATATGTATGGCATAACTGATTAAATGCTGAGTAATTGTGAGGTAACTGACTTACCAACTGTCTATATCAAGAATGATTAGAAAGAAGAGTCCTATCAATAGAGTAAAGCTTGCCATTGAATTTCATGGGTGTATCCACAATTTTATTATCATAAATATTTGCTCAAGATAATAGCTTAGAAGCATATTTAGCCTCAGAAAGAAGTACTTTACGTAATTTCTATTGCCAAAAAGTAACAAAGTGAATCAACATCTTTCAATTTGAAGGAGGAAACGTTCTTAGGGTTAAATCCCTTCAGGGCAATCGTCTATAGCAATTATGTCATCAACATATAAAATAAGTACAGAATTATTAAAAAAAAGTTCAAACAAATATTTCAGACTTATACTTGTGTATAAGTACATCGCAACATAATTAAAGAAATTTTCAAATGACTTTGGTAAGACCATACAAAGCTCATCATTACTTTATGTTAGTTCCTTGAGCGATTGAGATGGAGATCTCTATAACCCCAAGTGGTATGAACCATGATTGTTTTGATGTTTTATAAAATTAGTTTAAGTTAGATCTTGCTCTCTATATTGATGCGTATGTCTAAGTGTGTAGGAACTTAGGCGAACACTCAGATACTTGATGACTTAGAATCCAATGGAGTACGGTGAAGGATGGTATGGGACACCTGAGGGACCGAAAAGGATGAGGAGAATCGGGGACAACAATATCTTGGTAGAAGATGACGATACAAGGAATTGTGGAAGAGTACTCCGATGGAACAAGAATAACACATGGGATATGAGTTAGAAGGTCTCGATGCATCCGAGGGATAAGAAGCCGACAGGAAGTCTGCACGAGATAAGCTAATGAGATGACTTGAGTGACCTGTACTCAAGACAAGGTGACTCAACCTTAGGCTAACCCAAGCGCAATTAATGAAGTTAGGAAGTTCGGGTTACCGAAATAAGGATTTTAATTTATCAGATCTTCCGGTTGACCGAACCAGCAAGTCCGATCAATTGGTGCACAGTAAATATCCATTATCTATATCGCAAGATTCGAATCAGGCCACCAAATATCATGAATGGGCAAACAGAAGCCACATGGAAGCTGATCCATCAATGTAAATCCGATGTAAGCTATATCAGGCAATCGATGAACAGGATCAAGCTATTGAATACCATGTGGGATGCGAACCAGAATAGAGTTTTGAGCTTACCAAGTAGTTCGGGCGATCAGAAGGATGCCATGTCAGCAACGGTAATGAGTGAAGACTTCTTCATGGATGAGATAAATCTGCCACATCAGTAGTTTCTGGTCGACCGAATAGAGATTTTCGATCAACCGGGCGTGCCACGTCAACACTTGACCAAAGTCTATAAAAGAGGCGAGGAGCTCACGTTTAAGATACCACACACCCACAACACTGTATTCGAATTAATTGTGTTGTATTGTTTCCATTCTTCTTCCTCCTTATACTTCTAATCCATGTAAGTGGTTTCTCCACATCCAACACCTTACTGAAGAGAAGAAGGATAGTGAATTGACGAATCTGTTCATAAGCCTTGGATGTAGCAATTCTAGGGGATTGTGAACCAAGTAAATCCTCATGCCCCTTCTATTATGTTTGTTATTTATTTGATTAATGTACGTGTGGCTTTGCTAAGCAATTAGGAAGAGAAAAGGAAGCATTTAATTTGCAAGTATGCTATTCACCCCCTCCCCCTCTAGCAATTATTAGTGCTTCTGCACTCATATTTTACATATTTAATTAGAATTATGGCGAGATCATATAAACTTCTTTAGCTAGGCGTTTATGAAGAAAGACATTCTTAACATCTAGCCTATCAAGATGTCACTTCTAAGATGTAACAACTTCTATGATAGTATTAATGGATATCCTATGAGCAAATGGTGCAAAAGTTTTTTTATAATCTATTTTATAATCTTGAGCAAAGCCTTTTACTACAAGACAAACCTTATAAAAATCATGCTTCTATCGACTTTAGTCTTCACCTTACAAATTCATTTTCATCTAATTGTTGACTTGCAAGAAGGAAGGGTGATGAGACCCCATGTGGTAGTTTTCTCAAAAGTGATAAGTTTCTCTTCTAGAGCTTATTGCCATAAAGGACTAAAAATAGCTTCACAATATGTGAGAGGTTCAGGACAATAAGTAGGAGGGTTATTGCGAGTTGAACATATTGGATAACAATGAGTAGGCTCATCATGTGTGGGCACATTAAACATCACTATTTTCTTCTCCTTGGCCAGCTAATCATCACTGTTTTGGATGTTTTGTATTGTTGTTGTAGTGGATGGAAATGGATTGAGAATAGGTGGAGAACTAGGAAATTGATGGAAAGGCAACGAAAAGAAGGGAATCTTTTCCTAGAAGGTGACATGTTGAGAGATGCAAGGTTTTTGTGATTTAGGATAATGACACCTATACTCTTTTTGATGAATGTCATTTCCCAAGAACACATGATTTTTTTAGAGTTAACTTACCATGCTCTTGTTTTTAAACTGGAATAAAACAAGTGCATCTAAAATTAAAAAGTGACTACAGTTTAGTGAAGTGTGAGCAAATGTAGAATATTGATTGAGAACTTGAGTTGAGATGATTTATGAAATATATTCAAACCATGGTTTAAAATCTCGACCCGTGCCGAGGTTTCGGTCCTGGACCGGAAAGATGCGGTTTCGGTATCGTATCGTGTTGTGCTGATATAGTTTCGGTATTTTTAAATATATAATATATTAATTAAAAATAAAATATAAAAATAATCTGGAAATAAATATGAAATAGATAAATAAATAAATGAAAATTTTATTATAATTTTGTAGAATTAAAATAAATTAATTAGATAATTTTATTAGGGTTTAATAAAGTCTCTTTATATTATCCCAATCATAGCTAGGAGTTGATTAAAGTAATTTATCTAAGTTTTAATTTAAAAAACACCCTGCCACTCCTGCGTGAGACGAGAAAATCGCGTGACTACGTGGCCGCTGGGTTTGCGCAACTCAAGCGCAGTCGCGGCGGTCTTGTGACCCCTCCACCTCGGACGCAATGGTCGCGCGACCCATCCGCCACGTCCGCGGGGTCTCGCGACCCCTCTGCTATGGACGCAGAGTTGCGCGACCCCTCCACCGCGGACGCAGGGATCGCGCGACCCCTCCACAGCGGACACGGGGATCGCGCGACCCCTTCACGGCAGACACGGGGGTTGGCGACCTCTTTGCGGCATACGCGGGGGTCGGCGGCAACCCATCCATGCGGTTGCCGCACTTGTCGCGCTTCGCATGGAGGCGCGGGGTGTCGCATGGGCTTTCGTCATCGGCGGTGGGATTTTCGCGGGCACCCTCTTTGCTGCCGCGAGGCCTGGTACCGAGGTCGGGTCGGTTGGTGGGCGGAACGAGATGTTTTGCCCATTTCGACCGGTACAGCACGATATTTTAATCCCTGATGCAAACCACAATAGATCTTTGAAATAAAATATGATGAAAGGAGACTACAAGTAGTCCAACAATATCACAATAGTTTCATTTGAAAACAGTATTTTGTTATAGAGTTTCATCACAAGATAATTGTGAGAGAGCACCTTGAGATGCAAAATAAACACTCAAATTCCTTGACATGTTTTTCTCCACCAGTGTGATGTAGATTTTTATTTGAAGTTGGAAATTGCATTTTAATGGTAGATAATTCAATGTAAGTAGTAACAAGATCAGAGAGTGAGAATTTAAGAAATAGATCCATGTAAAAGTCATCAATAAAGATAATATAATATCGGGAAACTCCGGTAGAAAAAGTAATGACAGTAACAAATGTCTATAAAAAGACATCATAATTCTAACAATCATATAATGTGTCTATGCATTCATGCCCCAAGTTGTCCGGTGTGATCTTGAATTTTGATGTTTTGATAAAGGATTTAAGTTAGGCTTTGCCCTGTGAATTTGACATGTGTGTTTGAGTGCAGAGGGACTTATAGAAACACAAGTGGAGCTTGGAGAGTGTGTTGGCTTAGTGTGACCAAGGTGGCATGTTCAATGGCCTGGAGGTCTATTGAGATTGTAGGGAGGTTCGTTGATATTGGAAAAGGATGATATGAGATATCTGGACAACAAGACGTGGAGCACTAAGGTGGTGCTGGACCAGCTTTGGAGTGATGACCTGGCACGGCCAGGTTGGCAGCTCAATGGAAAGTTGCATGAGGCATGCCAAAAGGTCGTAGGATGAGGAGCATAGAGACAGCAAGGACCAAGGATTGAATTACCGTTCTGTGTGGGCGGCATAGACGGTTTTTACCATTCTGATAGGAAGTGAAACCGGCACCACACGCACGACAATTTTGAATGTGTCATCGCGTGCGTCATGCAACAGAAGGAATCCAGTGCATGGGTCGCTCGATGAAAGGAATCGCGACATACGCACGACAGAAGGAATTACGAAAGAAGGAATCGAATAAATTCCTTCTATTCAGAGAGTGGTCACCGCCAGTGTTGCCGCCTCGCGGGATGCCTCCGACGTTGTCGGAAGTGTCGCAGGCATCCCGAAGGTGCCTCCGCTATTCGTAAAAGCCCAAGGTGTCCCGAAGGTGTCCCAGACGCCTCCGACCACTCTTCGCAAAAGTACCATGTCCTGTCAGACACAAGCAATGCCTTTCCTGTTTCTATTTGAATAGAAAATTAAAACTGTGATTTAATTAATTCAAATAATTCACAACTTAAGTGTGATATTTGCAATAGATTTTCATAAATCCTAATTAAATTATCTTAATAAAATATATAAAAACTATATTTAAAATTTTTATTAATTGATATTATGAAAAATTAATAAAAATTTTAAATATAGTTTTTATATATTTTATTAAGATAATTTATTAATTGATATTCTGAAAAATTGAAGGGGAGTCTTGGCGTAACGGTAAAATTGTTGCTTTATGACCAAAAGGTCACGGGTTCGAATCTTCGTGCACCGGATTGCCCTTTTTTAATATTTTGAAAAATTCCTTTTTAACTGTTTCAAATTTTATTTAAAAAATTATAATAAATCAGATTTATATTCTAATAATTTTTTTATTATTTTGTATTTATTCTACTATTTTACTATTTAATTGATATTCCAATATTTTTTTACTATTTTAAATACATGTTATTTAAATTAATAATTGATTAAATGAATAAATAGTAAATTTATATAATTATTATATATAAAGTAACATCTTTGTGTTAATTTATATACTTATTAGAGATAATATTTTTTTTTAGAATCAATATGAAATTTGGATCTATGAATATTAACATATTTAGGTTTTTACTTTTAGGATTCTGGTTCCCTAAGCAAATGAAACATATATTTTTATCTTAAAATATCTCTACCTCATCTGCCTAGGAAATATTATCTATCCTTTATTTTAGAAGTTTTGATACAGGTAAGTTTATGATTCCTAAAAAAGCATTTATAATCCTATGCACTTCTAATCATTCTAAATTGAAAAAGTTGAATTAATATTCTTAGGAAATTGTTTCAAGTTTACTTTATAAAAATGTGTTATAAAAGATTACTTTCAAGAAGTTGCTCTTTATATACTTAATTTGTAAGTTTACAATGATAAAAACATTCTTCACGTTATAAAATGATGACCATTACCTGGAAATGTATATTATTCTTAATTTTTTATAATACATACGTAATGGCACCAAAACAACAATCTTATGATTCAGCTTGGAGACAAGCACGTCGATTAGAGAATCGATTCCATTGGCAATGTTTGCATTGCGATATGATTGGACACGGTGGTAGAGTCACACGCCTAAAACATCTTACTAGTGAATATCTGGATGTTTTTAATTATCCAAAAGTTTTTCAAAAAGTTCGTCGTGCAATGAAAGAGAAACTTGATGGTAAAAAAAACATTAAAGTATAAACGACAATGACAACATGAACTTATTGATAGCTAAAGCTCTAAAAAAAAAGGTAGATCCGCTACCTTAGCGGCCCCCCTAGTGCCGGCCCCACGGATATGGAGGGAGGTTAATAGCTAAAGCTCTAAAGAATCAATCTATGATGAATTTGAAGGTCGTGGTGAAATTCCAAATAACAAAGATTTTTTAGTAGCTCTCAGTATCTCTCGAACTTAATATAAATATGAGCAAAATATGTCACAAAAGTGGCTCAGCTATGTCAACATATCAATATATTCTTCTTTCCTTATTTGGTTTTTATATCCCTTGATTATCTCTCTAATTATTATTGTAATTAGAGAGATACTTCTTCCTATATTAGACCCTAAGATTAAGAGATATAATTGTTATAATTATTGTTATGTTCCTTCCTATATTAGTCTTTGGAATCAAGGGATATTATTGTTATAATTATTGTTATACTTCTTCCTATATTAGACCCTAGAATTAAGGGATTTGATAATCCCCTCAAGGTTTATATATTATAATTTTTTTAGAGAATATAGACAAAAAAAAATTTTTAAAAATTCTCCTTTGTTTATTTTGTCATGGTATCATAGCCAAAACTTTGAGATCAATTCTTCTTGTGTCTGGTTTCTTGTCGAGCTCCAAGATCTTAGTGGTTTGTTCTTTTTTTCGTGTTCTTTAAGTTTGTTTTCTTAGAACAGATCTCTTAGTACTAGTTTAAATTGAAATCATGTCTTTAGAATGATCTGAACATTTTCTTGTTCAATTTAATGGCAAGAACTATTCTGCTTGGGCATTCCAATTTCAGATCTTTGTCAAGAGAAAGGAGTTGTGGAGTCATATTGATAGGACAAATCCTGCACCTAATAGCGAGAAGGAGGAATATGTGAAATGGGAAGTAAAGGATGCTCAGATTATGTCTTGGATCCTTGGAAGTGTGGAGCCCTCCATACTTCTCAATCTCAAACCTTATAAGACCTCTAGAGAAATGTGGGACTACTTGAAGAAAATTTACAACCAAAGTAATACAGCACAAAGGTTTCAATTGGAACTCGAGTTGGTTAGCTCAATCAAGGGAGTATGTCAATCCAAGAGTTTTATTCTTCGTTTGGAAATCTTTGGGCCAAGTACACCGATATTGTGTATGCAAGTGTACCTCCTGAAGGACTCATTGCTATCCCAAATATACATGAGACCAGGCACGCTTAGTTTTTAATGAAGTTAAGGTGGGAGTCTGAAGCAATTAGGTCCAACCTGATGAATGGAGAATCAGTTCCTTTATTGAACATTTGTGTAGGAGAGTTTCTCAGGGAAGAACGACTTATTACATAGGCTGTCTTGGAGCAAAAAGTTCAATATTCTACTCCAATTCAGATTGCCTACGCTACTCAAGGGAGGTTTAAAGGAAACAAAGAATGACTAATGTTCAGTGCTATAATTGCAAAAGATTCAGGCACATTGCCACTAATTGTACTAAAAAATTATGTAATTATTGTAAGAAATCAAGGCATATCATCAAAGATTGTTCCACTCGATCTCCAAAGAAATTTGAAACTACCTACAATATCTCAGTTGGTTCCTCAAATGCCCCTAGTCATGGTCAGTCTTCTATTACTCCTGAAATAGTCCAACAAATGATAGTCTCTGCCCTTTCTACTTTAAGCCTTTCAGGTAATAAAAATTCTAATCCTAAGTCTTGGTATTTTGATTTTGGTACTTCAAATCACATGACCAACACTCCCTTGCCTTTAAATAATGTTAAAAAAATATGAAGGAGATCTTCATATTCATACTGTTGATGCCTGATGGTAATTCCTTACCTATCACAACTGTTGGTGATATTTCACCCTCTTTAAATACTATTTTTGTATCTCTAAAGCTATCTGCTAATCTGATATCTGTCGGTCAATTGGTTGACAACAATTGTATTGTTCAATTTTCAAATTATGGTTGTTTTGTGCAAGATCAAGTATCTGAGAAGATGATCACGAAGAGAACCTAAAGTGGGGCATCTCTTTCCTTTGTTTCAAGCTCTCTTTCTGATGTCAAATAATGTTGCTTTTAATGTTGTTCAATGTGATAACCAAGTGTGGCAAAGACATTTCTGACACCCTAATTCTCATGTGCTTCGAGTCTTGCTTAAATCTGGTTTACTTGGAAATAAAGATTCGACCTCTTGTTCCAATACTGATATTGTTGATTGTGCATCTTGCAAACTTGGCAAAAGCAAAACACATCCTTTTCCATTGCATAAAAACGGTACCACCAAACCTTTTAAACTCGTACATACCGATGTATGGGGTATTGCCCCTGCAATGTCTCATGAACATTACAAATACTTTGTTACATTTATTGATGATTTCACTCGTTTTACTTGGGTATATTTTCTTCGGTCTAAAAGTGAGATGTTCTCTGTGTTTAAAGTCTTTCATGCTTTAGTTGAAACACAATTTTCTACCCGAATCAAAATTCTGCAATCTGATTCAGGTGGTGAATATATGTCAAATGAATTTCAATTTTTTCTTCAAAGTCATGGGATCATATCACAACATTCTTCTCCTTTCACTCTACAACAAAACGATGTGGTTGAAAGAAAAAATCATCATCTTCTTGATGTTGTTCACATTCTTCTAATTGAGTCTTATGTTTCCTCTCATTTTTGGTGTGAAGCTTTATCTACTGCTATTTATTTGATTAATAGATTACCATCTCCCAATTTGAGCAATGATTCTTCCTACTTTTGTTTGTTTGGGCATGTACCAAATTATTCCAATCTTCATATATTTGGATGTGTTTATTTTGTTCACCTTCCTGCACATGAAAGAAATAAACTTACTACCCAATTTATCAAGTGTGCTTTCTTAGGGTATGCTAGAACCCAAAAAGGATTTCTTTGCTATGATCCTCATACTTGTCGAACTCGTGTCTCTAGGAATGTCTTTTTAAAAAAAAAAAAATCAACCCTTGTTTAGTACACAACAGACCTGTCGCTTCCCTATCTACTTTACCACATTTTCCTGATTCACCAACGCTAGTTCCAAGGTTTTAACCTAGTTATGTTTATTGTAGGTGTACTCCTGCTGCACCTAATCCTCCTATAGGTCTCACTAAAGTTCCTTCACATCTTCTTGCGACATTTGATCCCGTTTTCAATGATCCACCTCTTCGAAGAAGCTCAGACCTCACAAACCTCCTAAAAGATATGGGTTTTCAAATTCTGTAACTATGTCTACTATTTTGTCTTTTATTTCCATTCTCACTTGTTATAAACAAGCTATGAAACATGAGTGTTGGCAACAAGCAATAGAAGCAGAACTCAAAGCACTTCAAGAAAACTATAGTTGGGACATTGTTTCTGGTCCTCCAAATGTTAAACCTATTGGTAGTAAGTGACCTATACCGTGAAACTCAAGTCTGATGGATCTTTGGATAGATACAAAGCTCGATTGGTTGCTCTTGCCAATAAACAAGAATATGACCTTGACTATGAAGAAACTTTCGCACCAGTTATGAGAATCATTCTTGCTATTGCATCATCTAAATCTTGGTCTTTACATCAGATGGATGTTAAAAATATCTCCTTGAATGGGGATCTTAAAGAGGAGCTTTGCATAACACTTCGATCTGATATGTCAATGACAACATCACATGAAGTTTGCAAGCTAAGACACTCTTTGTATGGGTTAAAGCAAGCACTTAGAGCATGGCTTGAGGAGTTTAGCACCACTCTTCTCACCTTCTCACACCAAGTCAGTATGATTCGTCACTTTTCTTTAACAAGACAAATATTGGTATGATTTTTCTCTTGGTCTATGTTGACGATATTATTATCACTAGTAATGATAATGGACTGATCATTAAGCTTTAAAATATGTTGCATAGTATATTTAAAATGAAAGATCTTGGGCATCTCGCATTTGTTAAGGCTGGAAGTTCACTCTCAAGATCATAGTTTGTTCTTAAATCAACATAAATACATCCAAGATCTTATTGAGTTAGCTGGTTTAAAGGAAGTGGAGGTAAATGTGAAATATCGAAAAGATGAAGACTAGCTTTTGCCTAATCCTTTTTTATATAGGCAACTTGTTCATAGTCTTATCTACCTAACAATCACAAGACCTAGTATCTCATATGTTGTCCATATAGTTAGTAGATTTATACAATCACCACGACATCTTCATGTTGTTGCAGTTTGTCACATTATTCGATACTTAATTGAGTCATCTGCTCGTAGGTTGTTTTTTCCAACAAAATATGCTCTTCAATTGATTGCATACAGTAATGTAGATTGGGTTGGCTGCCCGGATACTAGAAAGTCTACAACAAGTTGGTGCATTTTTCTTGGAGATGCCTTGATTTCTTGGAAGTGTAAGAAGCAGGATTATGTCTCTAAATCTTCCACGGAGGCTGAGTATAGAGTCATGTCTGCGACTTGTTCTAAAATTGTGTGGTTACATGGTCTTTCTCTCCAAACTTGGATTTCCCCCACCTACTCCTACTCCACTTCATGGTGATAATACTAGTGTTATTCAAATAGCTGCAAATCCAGTACATCATGAACACACAAAGCACAGAGAAGTGGACTATCATTACATTAGGGAGGCCTTTATTCGAGGAGTGATCACTCTTCCTCATCTTACTACTAAAAAAAAAGGCAGTCCAATGCACGAAGCTCCCGTCATGCGGGGTCCCGGGGAAGGATCCATTGTACGCAACCTTATCCTGTTTTTTGCAAAAAGTTGTTTCTAGAATTCGAACCCGTGGCCTTTTTTGTCACATGTCAATAATTTTACCGTTGCGCCAAGGCTTCCCTTCTCTTCCTCGTCTTACTATTAATCTTCAAAAAGTTGATGTCTTTACAAAAGCACTGAAAAGACAACTCCACAAGTTGCTCAATAGTAAATTGATGCTGATAGACTTACTCGCATCATTTTAAGAGGGAATGTCGAGATATCAAGATATTCTTCTTTCCTTATTTGGTTTTTATATCCCTTGATTATCGCTCTAATTATTGTTGTAATTTGAGAGATACTTCTTCCTATATTAGACACTAAGATTAAGGGATATAATTGTTATAATTACTGTTATATTCCTTCCTATAGTAGACCCTAGAATCAATGGATATTATAGTTGTAATTATTGTTATACTGCTTCCTATGTTAGACCCTAGAATTAAGGGATTTGATAATCCCCTAAGGTCTATATATTGTAATTCGTTTAGTGAATATAGACAAAAAAATATTTTTAGAAATTCTCCTTTGTTTATTTTGTCAAGCTGGTGCTAGTGGAAGTGGCTCAACCACTGTAGCAGCATTAGGAAGGAGTGCAAATGTTCGTATTACTTCAACACAAGGTAGTATTGATCATTTTTTTCCTTTTATAGGACGAAGACGGGCAGTTGATATTGCTAATATTAATCCACTACATTCACATACCAAGCTAGTAAACAGATTAGGATTGATAATGCATAAACAAAAGAGAAAAAATAAATCAATCAAACAACAACAACACCAACCAAGCTTTTTTCCACTAGGTGGGGTCGGCTGTATGAATCCTTTTACGCCATTGAGCTCTATCTCCTATTATATCATCATCTATATTTAAATAAATTTTATCTTGTTTTATTCTTTTTTTGGTCTTCCTCGTTTGATATGCATGTTTGATATAGTTTTGCATTGACTAACCAGAGCATTTATTAATCGTTTAAGTACATGCTTCTACCATCTTAAACGCGTCTTAATTTTCCCTCAATAGGTGTATACCTGACTTTTTTTCTAATATTTTCATTTCATGTATGTTCGCACATTAACCTTAACATTCTGATCCCTGTGACTCATCTTTTGCTCTCAAGTTATAACGTAACGTTTAGCTCCATATAACATAACAGATCTGATCGTCATTTTGTAAAACTTTTCTTTAAGTCTTAGAGGTACTTTACGATCACAAAGAACACCTGACGCTCCTCCAGTTCAATCATCCTATTTGTATTCTATATGTCACGCCTCGAGGGTAAGGTTGTCCAACAAAATCGGACAACACCTCTCTTGTATCAGTGATAAATGTCCTATGTATACAATTATACAATGCTACATACAAGCTATAACAACATATTTTGTCTTTACTCAACTAAGTTTAAAATCTTTTAGCTTCCGACTCACACATTATAACTAAAATAATATAATTTGCAAACATGCACCATGGTAACTTATCTTGGACATGTCTTGTGAGTTAATCCATAATTAGTATTAAAAGATAGGGACTTAGAGGCGATCCTTGATGTAACCCTATCTTTATTGGAAATGCTTCGATTACTACTTATAAAGTCTTTACTCTTGTCATTACGTCATCATGTATTGCCTTAATTGTCTTAATATATTCTACACTAACACCTCTTCTAAAATTCTCCATATAATTTTCTTTGGGACTCTGTCATAAGCTTTTTTCTAAATCGATGAATACCGTGTGTAGATCTTGTTTTGCTCGATATTTTTCGATTAGTTGTCTAAAAAGATGTATAACTTTTACCATAGACTTTTAAGGCATGAATTCAAATTAATTTTAGTCACAGTCTCCTTCCTTAATCTTTTATTATTTTTCCTCCAAGTTTCATGGTATGCTTCATTACTTAATGCTTCTGTAATTGTTTTTATATAGGAGAACTAAAGTACTTACCCTTCATTAATGAGACCTTTTTTTTTAATATAAGGTTGAATAATTTCGGAAGTCATTCAATATCGTGTTTCCCTAGTTACTTCCATACCTCTATTAGAATATCGTCTGGTCCGGTCTGATCCAACTGCTTTTTCATTTTTTATCCCATTTAGTGCTTGTTTTACTTCTGAAATTTGAATTCTTCGATAAAAATTTAAATTTTTATACTCCTTAACTTACTTTAATTTCCTAAGCTAAGTTGGTCACCTAACTCTTTATTTAAATGTTGATAAAAATATTTCATTCATCGCTCCTTTATTTCCTCATCCTTCACTATTACCATATTACATTCATCTTTAATACATTTTATTTGGATAAGATCTCTTGTTTTCCTTTCTCTCGCTTTAGATATTATAAATGTCTCTTTCCTTCTTTTGTATCGATTTTTTGATATAATCGTTCGAAAGTTTTATTTTGTTAAACTTATTGCTTTCTTAACTTCTTTTTTGACTATTGTATAAGTTTTCTTCATTCTTGCAAATATACGGTAACTTATAAGTTGTTTTTTCCCTTCAATTTCACTTTTTGGTGGTGCGTATCCTCTTGACTCACTGAGTATGTCTTAGCCACTATTTTTAAACTTTAATATCATCTTATCCCATATTGTATTTTCATATTTCACAATGCTTGTCTTGTTACCTTCTCCTTAAATATATTTTGTTTCTCGTCCTTTAACTTCCACCAATTACAGGAATCGTATATATTTTCTTTATTGATACTATGTTTGGGCGTATATCAACACTCTTAAACTATGTTGGATAGTTAAGATTTCTCCAGGGATGACTTTGTAATATTCTAATCTTTACATCCTTCTTCTAACCATAAGAAAGTCGATTTGCGATTTATTATTTCCACTTTTGAATATGACTAAGTGTTCTTTTCTTTTCTTAAAAGCGTATTAGCTAATATAAGGTCGTATCTTATCCTGAAATCTAATATAGTTTTCTCTTCCTCGTTTCTCGTTCCGAACCCATAATTTAGTACTCTCTCGTATTCCTCGTTTTACTCCGACGTCCATTTAGATCACCTCTATTAAAATCGTTTCGTTTGGTGGAATATTTTGTAATATTCATCTAAATCCTCCCAAAACCTTGATTTGGTAGCTTCATTACAATCACCTACGGTGTATATCTGTTAATTATGTTTATAGTTTCTTTCATATTATCTTAAGGTATAATTACATCCTATTTACTACTCCTGACTTCGTCCTTTATTATCTCTGATAATACCCTCCGTTTCTTGCTTTACTCTTTCGATGTACCGTAACTTAAACCACAGGTTCTTTATCGTCTTTACCTTCTACCATCCGTTTGTCTCTTGTATCATAAAATACTAATTTTCTCTGTCAGTATATACTACCTCCGTTTATTTACCGGTGAGAGTTCTATGTTTCGTATTAAATATTAGATTATTAGTTTTCTATCGTATTTGTTCTTATCCGACTATGGTGTGAGAACTCTTTATTAACACTACTGAGTTCTGTGGAGATGTGGCGGTCCTTTTGAGGCGTTATAGTCGAACCACATGTATGAACCCTTGCGTATTTAGCACTACAGAGTTACGGAGATGTAGCGATCGTTCTTAGGGCGTTCTGATCGGACCTGCTGACGCGTTCCTTAGAAACGACCTAGCGTTAACGATAGTTTAATAGATCCGTTCGTTGAATATTTGCCGTAGTTTGATCTTGGTGTGACTATGACCCTCCTCCGGACTTGGGACCGGCCGTGATCGTCGTGACTATTGTTAATTTTTTCGTTTTAATCGTATTCCCCTAACCACGTACTACGTGGCGTAATGTCGCGTCTAAAAATCTAGTCCTAGTATTCAACCTCTGACTGCATATGAAATTGTCGATCCATATTTAGATGAACAAGTGGAGGAGATCAAGACTTGGATCCTATCATGCAAGAAGCAATGGAGCATATATGGGATTATGTTAATATGTGATGGCTAGACAAGACCTACACGGATGAGTATTATCAACTTTCTAATATGCTGCAATAGAAAGGTGATATTTCATAAATCTATTGATGCAACTACATACTACCATGGTGCACCGACATATATCATTTGATGGATAGTATAGTTTAAGAGATAGGTGCAAAAAAATATAATGCAAGTGATTACAGATAATGGTGTCAACTTTAAGAGGGTTGGAGAGTTATTGGAGGAAAAGTATCAAACATTATTTTTGACATCATACGCAGCACACTGTATCGATTTGATATTGACAAATATTGGTAAATTCGATATAGTGAAGAAGGTAGTGAAAAAGGTTAATCTTTAACAAAATTCCTCTATAATCTTCATTAGGTTTATGAATTAATGAGGAAATTTATTGATGGTGAAATTCTGAGACTAGAAGCAACTAGGTTTGCCACTCACTTTCTCCAATTAAAATCGTTGAATCACTTATGAGAATAGGGAAGTCTCTCGATATTCTAACATGACTAAAGATAAGGAGTTATAAAAATTATTATATTTATTAGGTTTTGGAACTATATCGTAGATATTCTTATAGCAGTAGAACTCTTATACATTATTTACCGCCTAATTCATGAAGCAAAAGAGGAAATTAAGAGACATCTACAATCACCAACTAAGAATCAAGATTACATTGATATAATCACTACAAGATTAAACATTCGAATGGGGAAATATATTCATTTGGTAGGTACGTATTTTTTAATGATAAATAATTTTTAATATTGTTATTGAAAATTATATATGTTTAATTATTATAATTTATTATCTTAATCCGGCATATCAATATCATTATAATCTTGACACAAATGATGATTTATTAGTGGCCCTCAGAAATGTAATATCAAGACTACAAATAAATAGAGAATCAATTGCTAAGACTATTAATGAAAGTCGATTATTTCGAGAGACATATGGCTCTTTTAGCAATCCTATTGCAATATCATATGATATAAACTGGATATAGGTAAATATAGTAAAAATTATTACTAATTATTGTCAACAAATATAAATATTATTTTAATTTTATTCTTATTTATCTTACAACTGAGTAGTGGTTATAATATGGAGGATCAACTCCAAATTTAAAAAAGATTGCAAACGTCTTCAAGTGGTTGTGAAAGAAATTAGTCAAGTTTCTCCCTCATTCTACAAAAGTACGAATCGTCTTTCTTATTGCTGCTTGGAGAAGATGGCCTACGTTCAGTATAATATGTCTTCAACTAAGAGCAATAACAAACGAGAAGGAAGAACAAGAGTCTAGTGATATAGCCCATATGATATTAGATTTGTCTAAATTGAGAATGATCCAATGATAGATTAGTGGAGCGTTGTTGAGGCTAAGAATTCATTACTTGATGAAGCAAGTGACCCACCACGACCATCTCAATTTTTTTAATTAACAGATTGAAAAAATACAAGCTAGAGGAGATATCGGTGAGGAAAAAGATTATAATGAAGCTTTTGATTAAGAATTTCGATTTTCTAGATTTCAGTCTAGACATTCTCAAACATCCCAACCCAAACACAACCAAAGTTCATAGATAAAAGTAAAAGCAAAGGCAAAGTTCCTGCAATTTTTACTAAAAAGAAAGAAAAAGGTAAACTGGCAACAAGGAGGTTTGCGTTTTTCTGATTGCAATATGAATTTTCTCACAAACAACGTTTTCAAGTAGTTGTGAAAGAAATTGGTCAACTTTCTCCCTCATTCATACAAAAGTATGAAATCGTCTTTCTTATCGTCGCTTGAAGAAGATGCCCTACGTTCATTATAATATACGTCTTCAACTAAGAGCAATAACTGAAGAGAAGGAAGAACAAGTATCTATGATGTAAAACCATTTGATATTGGATTTGTCCAAATTAAGAATGATCCAATGATAGATTGGTGGAGCACCGTTGAGGCTGAGAATCCATTACTTGATGAAACAAGAGACCCACTACGATTGAAAAAATATAAGCTAGAGAAGATATCGATGAGGAAGAAGATTAGGATGAAGCTTTTGATCAAGAATTTTGATTTTCTGAATCTCAGTCTAGACGTTCTCAAACATCCCAACTCCAAACCCAACCAAAGTCCATTGATAAAGGTAAAAGCAAAGACAAAGCTCCTGCAATTTTTACTAAAAAGAAAGAAAAAGGCAAACTTCCTGCTTTTACCGGAAGGGGTCAATTGAGGATTAGTGAAAATCTACTTGATGCAATTGATGAGCAAGAACATGATGACAGTGATAAAACATCATCACCTTTTAACATTGTTGTCCAACAAGAAGTTCGAAATGAGGATAGTGATGTTGATAGCAGTGCAAGTACTCATGGAAGTGATGATAGTGGTGATACATCTGTTGGTAAAAATTATGTTCCCCCTAATCCAGCACCGAAGCCATGGACATGTGAGACAGATTACACACATGTAACTCAAGATTATAATCATGGAGTTAGAACTATTCAATATCAATGTTGATAAAAGGGTGACAAAAAAAACTATAATTATCAAGATATATGAGAGAGTTTAGCTGAGATTAATTTTAGTCCAAGTTCATCATACTCTTAGCCTTCTTATTATAACTCTGATGCATCATATGGTGAGAGCTCAGGGACATAAGTTTATCCTTATCCTGCCTGAACCCATTCCACTTTCAACTATGTTAGTTCAAATCCAACTTCTAGTGATGAATCGAGACACTCTGATAGACATGTGGAGAAAACAATATCAATATTGCATGTCATGGAATGATTATTTAATCTGGGAGTTAGAAAACTATAGAGTTAATATAAGCAGAATGTTACAAGAGTCAATGTTTCTATCTAATTCACACCACTCCTTTTGGTATTAGTAAGGTAATATATTATGATGTATTAATTTTAATTCGAGTTATTGATAGATCAATTTTCTTTAAAGAAAAATATATTTAATTATCTTTTTTGACAATATTAAGTTGTTCAATAATTGAGAACTTATATAAAATTAATATACAATTTATTTTTAAATTATACACAATAAACATATTTATCTAATAATTACTATATATGAATAAAAAAAATACTGAAACGATATTGGCACGGCAGGATACGATACTGAAACTGTATCGTTCCGATCTAGATCGAAATCTCGGCACAGGTCAAGATTCTAAACCTTGGCGAGGACTATAGCTTATGGAGGCAAACTACATAGCTAAAGAGGTGAAGGATGGCTTATGGCGCATGTGTAGGGGTGTAAATGAATCAAGTCGCTCATGAGCTATTCGAATCTCGATTCGATAAAAGCTCGTTTGAGCTCGTTTGATGAGGTTCGTTAAGATAAACAAACCAAGCTCAAGCTTCACAATATTCGGCTCGTTAGCTCGTGAACATGTTCGTTAATCTCATGAATCAACTTTTAAATAAAAAAATAATAGTTTTGATATTGAATTTATAGATTTTACACTCTACTAAATATATTAAATTTATTTATTAGAATAAAATTATAAATTTTAATAAGAATATTATAATTTTCTCTAAATATATAATTTAGTTTTTAATGAATATTTAAATTTATAATTTATATTTATTAAGCTCGTTTAGGCTCGATAAAAGCTCGAATAAGCTCGTGAGCCATGAATATATTCGTTAAATAAAGCTCGAGCTCGGCTCAATTATAAACGAGTCAAAATCAAACATTCAAGAGTTCGGCTCAGCTCGGCTCGATTACACCACTACTCATGTGCATATAAGGGACTAGACTATCTGGAGATGGCCAAACGACGAAGTCAAGGCTGCAAAGGGTGAGACTTTGGAGAGTTTAATATTGAGTGATTTGTATCCATGGGGACGAAGTGTAGAACTCAACATAAGTGGACTCAACCTTAGTGGTCCTAATGAGGGTGACAAGTGGACTAGTATTGGCGATCAGTGACTGGTGGTTGAGAAATCCAATACCATAAAGTGATTAGGAGTTTATAGTTTAAGCACTTGATTCATGATGGGCATCAATTGACTTGTGGAGTAGTTAACTAATGATGGACAACAATTGACTCGGCAATCAAATGAGTCTAAAGAGCCGACAAACAAAAAAGTTTTTATTTGTAGCTAAGTCGACTAATGGTAAGTAGTCAACTACTAGTAAGTTATCAGTTGGTTGGTTGTTGATGTGGAAAGCAAAAATGAGTCATTGCTATAGCTAATGGTCAGATCTCAAAGATTAGATGGTGTGTCAATTGCTACAAGAGATGTTAAAAGATTGAAGGTTGTAAAATGAGAGCTCATTAGAGGCTTTAAGGTTAGCGAAAATAAGATTGGTTAAGTCTTATTAGAGCTTCTCCCTTGTAGAGTTTCGAGAAGGAGAAAGTGACTTTTCGAGAGTGATCCACTAACGGATCATAGGCCATAAAGTAGGAGTTTGAAGACTGACCCTGTTAAACAAATGTGTTAGCAATTATAGTACGTGTGATTATTTGAATGATTTATATCCGCTACTAATTGTTATTGTGACCTTGCTATCAAGAGCAAGAGTAGTCTAGAATCACATTTGCAGGTTGACGATTGATATTCACTCCCCCTCTACCCCCGGCCACATCAATCCTATCAAAATGTACCAATTCTAAAAAGAAAGGGAAGGAAGATGCTGACAAACTAAATGATGTTCTGTCTAAGAGTAGGATAAAGGACAATAATGAGTGGATGTTGCTAATGCAATCAAGACAACAACTCAACAAGGTCGAAGTAGGGGTAGAGGTGTGCAAAAGGAACTATGTCACTAGACTCAAGCGAAGGAAAAAAAAAAACTTAATTGCCACATTATGGATAAGGGGAAGTCTTTGTTGAAATTGATAGCCAACCCCTTCTAATTGTTCTTGAGAAAATTTAATCTAAGTGTAGCTAAGTTTTTTGTGCTCTCTAAGTTCCACATAACACAATAGAATTCATTAGAGCTAGCCTCACCATGAGTCCTATCATCACCCTTCCCCTCTCCATGCCCAACCTATTGAATGTCATCACACACTTAGAATTCTCTCATACCCACTTTATTGTGTTCCTCTCCATTTGTACGCATCTAACCTATCCTATTTGATTGCCCTCACCTAGAGTCCTCATTTTCCCAATCTCCATTACCTTGAATCTTTTATATGCCCATCCCATCCCATCCCTCTCCCCCTCTTTGCATCCAGCTCATCCCATTCTACATCGCGCATTTGTCCCACTATATCCATTCCCCTCCCCTCTCTGCATTTAGTTATCTAATTTGTGTGCTTAGATGAAGAAGCATAGATGATCCAATCAATCAAAGTGTTGTAAAGCCATCCCAAGATTGACTATCGAGGGTTTGCATGGGCTCTGTTGAGCATGTGGGACGATCACCTCCCGATCACCTATATCCTCCCTTGTTCTTAGGTTACACTAAAGCCTAGTGCAATTGTTGAATTCAAAACATAAGCCTTAATCGGACCAAAGCCCACACTAACCCAACATCAAGGATGCCAACAACGTCATCTACCACAACCATGCTCATGGCCTTACTTACGAGAGAACCTTCTCGTGGGCCTCCATAACAAGAAATGTTACAAAAATAAATGTTGTATTGCTTGTAAAAAAAATTACCTATTATATAGTATATGTAAGACAAACACGAAACCAAAACACTAATATGTGAGACCAAGCCATACATAACTCAATACCCTAATACATCTAACTATATCCATAAAAAATAAGCAAACGATTAAACTTTCTTTCATGCAATTTTTGTTAATTTGTTTTCCGAACATATATTTATCAATACTCAAAACTATAAAAGCAAATAAAAGAATTAATTATCAAAAGTTCCAAGGTAATTGTATCATGATAAATATCTTTTGAAGAATTTTTAAAACAAGAACTAGTTTGTTTTAATGTTTTCAAGTAGTTATTAGAATTGAAGAATTGGAAAAAAAATTAAATATTTTTCTAGTTTGATAGTTAATGCCAATCATATTTTCCAAATTTATTTTTTATTTATACTAGAATAAAAATTTTAAAAATAGTTCCCAACAAGATGGTTGAAATGGAGGAGGGCATTAGGTGTTCTTTATGATCATAAAGTATCTCTAAATCTTGGAAACAAATTTTATAAAATGGTAGTTAGACGTTTTGTCTTATATGAAACTGAATGTGAATGTTGGTCAAGCACACGAGCAGAAAATAAGAGTCGTAAAGATAAGGATATTAAGGTGAATATGCGAACATTCAAAGATGTACATAATAAGAAATGAAAATGTCAGAGAGAAAATTGGGGTTGCATCAGTTAAGGGAGGAAAACTCTAAGAGAAGTATTTAAGATGGTATAGACATGTACTTAGGCAATCAATAAATGTCTTAATTAGACGATGTGAGACCATAACAAATACGCATATTAATCGAAAAAGAGGAAGATCAAAGAATACTGGGTTAGCAATAATAAAATAGAATAAAATTTATTTAAATATAGATGAGAATATAATAGAGGATCGAGCCTGATCCGGTAGTAAGAGTGGCCCCCCCCCTTTTCTTGCAAAGTCAACGCCAAGGGGAAGTCACCGGAACAGCCGCCCACCCAGAGGAGAGTGTGGTCCGACCGGATGGATGGGAGGGGTCCGGCCGGCTCGCACTTATAGTTGGGAGGCACCCTGTCAAATCGGGGTTCCGACGCTCAGTTAAAAAGGTCATGGACCGAGCTGACCTTTTGACCGACCGCAGTCATAAAGCACCCCTGTTTGTTAGTCTCCACAAAGCACAAGTAAACCACTGCGGATGTCCGGTCGGATGTTTAGGTATCTGTCCGCTCGGACTCTGAGTTTGGAGGCGAAGGAAAAGGCGGAGGATTTCTTTCTTTGTGACAGTGGGTTTAGCGTGTGTGCCGTACTCGAATCTTGTGACGGGGATTCTTTGTCCCGTGAGGCGTGCTTTGGTAGCGATATGGGTCGGTAAACTTTACGGACGTACTAGGAAAGGACGGGTAAGCTTTCGGCGGTAGCGTACCTAGGATAGGACGGAGGACACTTATGCACCTTGAGTGCGCGTGCCCGACCTTTCAGGCTCATATAAAGAACCTCGGGTTTCGTGACGAAGGATTACAGTGCGTACTGCGAGACTTTGGGAGCCACCTGTTCGTCGTAATTTACGACTTGGCGTCGGAGGTCGTGGGGAACCCCTTCGGCCCGACTTGTCTTGAGTTAAGCGGAGCGTCGCCAGGTCGGAGATCTACAGTGAGCGAGGGGCGCCGCGTGCCAGCGTCTGATTTACGGTTGAGCAGGATCAATGGCGCCGTCGTGGGAGCGCACTGCGTTCGAACAAAGCGATGGGCGGTGGGCGGCGACCTGCGGTGGCGCTTTCGTGAAGAACTCGAAGCTACGGTCGAGATGAGGGCTGCGAACTAGTGGGCGAGGAAAACATCGGTAGAGCGGCGAGGCAACAAAGCGTCGGCGTGCGCGGCGGCGTGGGCACCTCGACCGTCGCGTTCGTCGGCCTTATTCGCACCCTGAAGCCGCACCGGCTCGAAGAGATAGAGGCTCTTCTTGAACGAAATTCAGGCGGGATGAGAAAAGGAAAAGCTCCCGGGCGGACTCGTATCCGGCGGATCGATCGCGATTCTGGAGATATCTGAGACCCTCTGACCTACGTGCCTCAGAGCGATCGGCGAGTCTGATGGAGCAGCGGACCGGATGATCGTCTGGGTAAGTTTGATAACTTGACCAGTGATACGGATGGGGTGAAGTGCCAAGTCTTTCTTACCACTCTCGGGATCGCTCGGCGGTGGTTCGGAGGTTCTTGGGACGGATCCGTCACTGAGGAATTCGAGCGGCCTTTCTCCACCGCCGCGATGGTGGCGTTATCGAAGACAAGTGTCGACATGCGCCCGTGGCGGGGAGAGATCGCTTGAGGTTATATTCGTGATTGACCAGTGGCGATGGATATCGGCAGGCCGTGAGGCGATGATGAATGCCTTAGCGCGAGCCTTGTGGATGGGGACTTCTTGGTCGCTCGTCAGCCGCCCGAGATTATGATCGCATACTACGTGACGGCGAATATATAGCGTGGAAGAAGCGCGGCCGGGAAAAACTCCGGTAGGCGCGCATCCGTGCGGAAGCGACCGCCGCTCGTGACCACCCGGAGGACCGAGGCGAAGCAATTCGATCGCGTGCGGATCGCGTCAAGTGGCTACCTCGGCGAAGCGAAGAGGTGGACCCCATGTTGCACCTTCCACAGGCGGATCGCCGACCGAGGATTGCGAAGTCTTCCCTTTGTGTCGATCCTGTTCCCGGAAAGCGAGCGGCGGTCGCCTCCCATGCGGAGGCGTGGGACTCTGGGGCCGGACCATTGCAGGCGACGTCAGCCAGACACCGATCGGCACGATCTCGGCGGGAGAATGGCGGGCGATCGAGAAGCAGTCGCGGCCAGTCGCTCGGGAGGAAAATAGGAGGCAATACTTCCGGGCGAGATCGATGTTATTCTTGGTGGGCCGTGGGAGAGACTCAATGAGCCAGGAAGGCGGGCGTCCGGCGTTGAGATCCAGCGGTCATTTGTAGCGAGGCAGTGGACCGGGAAATCACTTTCGGACCAGGGACTTAGAGGGAGTAGAAGTGCCCGACGGTTGCTTCATTCAGCGGTATGTGAATACACCGTTCGTATATTTGTTGACCACAGGAGCTCGGTCGACATCGTATTCAAGCGTTGATCGGCTGAATTGGTCGGCAGAATGCTGCATGTGACCCGCTCTCGGGTTCTACAACGAAGTTGATTGGTCGGACGGATCCGGTGGCTACCTCATTGGGAAGGGCCGCTCGGGAGGACGAGACAATAAACTTGGCGGTGGTCGGCTCTCCTCGTCCTCTGCGTCGTTTTGGGATGGCCGGCTCGGCGAATTCCGGTTGTCTCGACCTTCCACGGAAGATAAAATTCCCGTGGAGGATAAAGTAGGAGAAATGCGTGGAGATCAGCTAGCGGCTCGGCGGTCTTATAGAGATGACCGGCGAGAGCTTGTTCCTCGGGCGCCCGAATTGAGTACTGCCATGTAGAAACCTCTGCTTTAATTTATGATGAAAGGAGGAAGTTCAGATCCATCGGGCCGATCGGAGGCCCGACTTTATCGCCTGCGATGCGGAGGAAGAAACGAAGGAGAAGGCGATCGATGCCTCCGAAATCATGATGTCTTAAATCTGGGCGACACATGAGTTGCGAATTTCGTGAGAGCCTAGCGGCATAGTTGCATGTCAGGCAGGGCCTCGGCGGTGAGCGGAGGAAAAGAGATTTGGTCTTAAGCGAGAATGCTTATCGTCAAGGCGAGTAGAAACCGGAGGCGGTCATCTGTGTCTGCGGTTCCGTGGGTGCGCCAGCGTGGTATTGGTCTCAATAGGGCGGCAGTGGAGAGTTGCATCGACTTTCGGGACTTAAGCAAGCATGCCCGATTTTATCCTTTGCCGGATAGATCAATTGGTGGACTCTACGGTGGTGTGAATTAATTGCATGCTCGGCGCCTACCGGGCTATCACAGTACCGCTCGCCCGTGAAGATCGGAAAAGGTTAGCTTATTAACTGCCCGTATTGCTCTGATGTGATGCAGTTCGGATTGAAGAATCGGGGGCCACTATCGCTTGATGAGCAAAGTGTTCGGGGAGCGGATCGGGCGGAATCTGGAAGTTTATGTGGACGACATTCTTATCAAATCCTTCCGATTCTCTTGAGGACGTGGAAGAACTTCGACCTATTCTGTAGGAACTAAATCAAATGCTTGTTCGGAGCAAAGGGAGGCGTTTCTTGGGATATATAGTGGCCAGGCGGGGTGAAGCCCGATCTAGCAAGGTGAAAGCTCTGTGAGCATCGCCTCCAATACAGGAAGTCTGACAGTTAGGGTCGGATAAGCTTTGTCGATTCATCTCGAAACCGTAGGCCAAGACCTACCGTTCTTGAATCCTGCGTGAGGCTACCGAGTTCAGTGGGATGAGGAATGTGAGGCGTTCGGGTGGAATATCTGAATTCTCTGCTATACTTGCCGAGCCGATCGGGGTGAGTCACTTTATCATACATCTGTCGTCAGCGTCTTTGTGGGCTCGGCACTTGTGAGGCGGCGAGGCGGCCGGTGTATTTTCTAGCACGTTTAAAGATCTGAATCTCGTTACACGGCTCAGAAGTTGGCCTTTGCTTTGATTACCGCTCGGCATGCCGACCCTATTCTTGGCTCACACCGTCGTTGTCAGGACAAGCAGTCCACTAGGAAAGTCTTTGTTAAATCGAGCGTCCGGACGGCTCGTGAGTGGACGGCGAACTAAGTGAATTTGACGTCGATACCAGCCCGCTCGTGATGTGTGATCCTTGGTGATTTTGTGACCCGAAGTCAGAGGCGGGCCGGAAGCTCTGTGGAGGATATATGTGGGTCTTCCACTCGACTCGGAGTGGGATTGGAATATTCTGATCTCACCTCGAGAAGAAAGATGCACTATCCGTCAAGTTGGACTAAAGCCACCAATGATGAGGCGGTATGAGGCCCTCATGGCGGATTCATGATGGCGTGTGGAGCCGTCGGGTGACTCTCTGTCGGATTCACGGTTGGCCGCTCGTGACTTCGGTACCTTTGAAATCAGCAGCGTTCGGCTTAAGCTCTGTTGAAGCCTTTGAAAAACTGCTACTTTCAGAGGTCCTTGAAGATTCCGAGCGGAGAACCGGCGGCGAGATGAGTTAGCGAACTAGCAGTTCATGCGTCGATCGCGTTCGTGATTGAAAAATGCTTCTTTGCGGTGGCGCCGCGTCGGCCGGATGGAAGGCCTCGCGTTTCAATATGGAGGACACCGTCGTAGGAGTTCCTCGCTCTGGAGCCACACGGTAGGTCGGGATGAAGCCAGTTGCTCGGGAGGAGGGTCGGTCGGTTCACCCTCGTGGCGATCAGCTCTAGAAGGCTTTCTCTCGCCCATGTTGAAGTGTGTGAGCTCGGAGACTCGACACATCCTCGAGAGTACATGAGGATCGTGCGGGAGGACATCCGGCGGAAGATCACTAGCGAAGATTTTGCTAATTTGGATACTTTGGCCGACCTTACTGATAGGCCGCTTGGACGGTATCTATTGCCTTTCGTGCGAAGTATCATGACGTCTCCAACCGGCGGAGGAGATGAAGGCATCAGCAGTCTCGTGTCCGTTCGATCGATGGGGAATGGATATTGTGGGTCCGTTTCTATGGCGGCCGGAGAGAATTTTTGCTAGTGGCGGTCGATTATTTCTCCAGTGGGTGGAGGAGAGCCATAGCCGGGATCACAGAGCGGATGGTCGAGAAATTCATCAGCGCATATCGTCTGTGGTTCGGTATCCCTCGCGATTGGTTTCCAAGGCAGGCGTGATTCCGAGGAAGGTCTTTGGAAGATTGGTGCAGCTACGGCGTGGCATGACACTTCACGTCGTGGCTTACCCCAAGCAGCGGTCGAGCGAAGTAGCCAGGAAATTCTCCGTGATACAGCTCGGCTCGACCGCGTGGGAGGAAGTTGGCGGATGAAGTGCCGAGGCGTTTATGGGTCGTCGAGGCGCGAAAAGAAGGGACGGTCGCGGTTCCGTTTGGTATCTGACGGTGAGAGCGTCGTTCGGTCAGTCGGGTCGGTCGCGGATCCGATGTTATGATGAAAGGGCGCAAGCGGAGAAACATGGGTGGTTTGGTCGACGAAGGCGTGCGAGGCATCCGTTCGGTGATGGCCTATCGTCGGCGAATGAAGCAAAACTACTGACCGTAGCGTCGTTCGGATCGTTCAGGTGGGCGACAGTGCGGAAGAAAGTCGAGCCGGTCGGCGGCGTCGTGACTTGAAGCTCCGTGGGCGGGTCCTTGAAAATCATCGAAAGCTCCGTGGGCGCGTATTATTTGGAGGATGAGGGCGGTGGGGCTAGATGGGCCGTGGGCCGAACCACCTCCAGCCTAAGGGGGGTGAAAGGTGTGCTATGTAAATCATCCATGTATGCGTTTTCGATTGATTCTGGAAATGCGAAATGGAAGAAGCGAAAGTATAACATGATCGTGAAGGAGCGAAGGCCCAGCCGCTCGGTAGGAGGTAAATGGGTCGAGCCAGCTCGAGGACGAGCCCGTGCCGTTCGGACGGAGGCAACTTATTCGAGCGAAAATGCTGACGAAGTAGACCACAGGCCGTTCGGCCATGAATCGTTCTCGAGTTGGGTGAAAGGTGTGCTAAATATAAACTTATATACCTTTGGGTGCTATGTACTTGCGATGCGAGGAGTAGAAGATGAAAGCACGAGGGTATCCTCTGCTTGAAGCGAAGGCCAGTCGCTCGACACAGTAAGGAGTTAACCTTGAGCTCGTCAGCAGCAGACGTTAAGCCGTGAAGCCCGGCGGGTTAAATTTAAATATCATGAGCAGAGCTCCGTCGTTAAAAATCGAGGACGAGCAGGCGTCTAAATAATCCGGCGGACGGGCAAGCGAGCTCAGTCGTTAAAGATCGAGGCCACGCGCCGGTCAGTATAAATATCCGCAGGCGAGCTCAGTCGTTAAAATCGAGAGCGTACGTATAAATAATCGAGGCGGACGAGCGGCTCCGTCGTTAAAGATCGAGGCCGCGCCGTTGATTTATAAATATCATGCAGATGAGCTCAGTGGTTAAAAATCGAGGCAGGCAGCGTCATAAATAATCCGGCGGACGAACCAAGCGAGCTCCGGTCGTTAAGATCGGGAAGGCGTGTCCGTCCTATAAATATCGGCCGAGGCAGCTCAGTCGTTAAAATCGAGAGGCAGTAGGCGTCATATAAATAATCCGGCGGACGGCAACCGGCGGCTCGTCGTTAAGATCGAGGCCGCGGTCAGGCTATAAATATCGTAGCGGCTCGTCGTTAAAATCGAGGCAGGAGGCGTATCATAAATAATCCGGCGGACGACCGGCGTGAGCTCCGTCGTTAAAGATCGAGGCGGCGCCGATCGGCTATAAATAACCGGCGAGCTCCGTCATTAAAATCGAGGCAGGCGGCGTGATCATAAATAATCAGGCGGACGAACGAGCGAGCTCAGTCGTTAAAGATCGAGGCCGGCGCCGTCGGCTATAAATATCCGTGGCCGAGCTCAGTCGTTAAAATCGAGGCAGTAGGTCATAAATAATCCGGCGGACGAGGCCGGAGCTCGTCGTTAAAGATCGAGGCCGGTGGATTCATTTATAAATATCCGTGTGAAGCCAGAGCTCGTCGTTAAAATCGAGGGCAGGCGGTTACATAAATAATCGGCGGACGAACCGCGAGCTCAGTCGTTAAAGATCGAGGCAGCGTGTATATAAATATCATGGGCCAAGCGAGCTCGTCGTTAAAAATCGAGGCAGCAGGCGTACATAAATAATCGGCGGACGACAGGCGAGCTCCGTCGTTAAAGATCGAGGGCCGCGCCGATTCGGAATACCGACGAGCTCGGTCGTTAAAAATCGAGGGCAGGCGTCATAAATAATCAGGCGAGAGGCAGGCGAGCTCCGTCGTTAAAATAGAGGCAGTAGGGCGTACATAAATAATCCGGCGGTATATCGTCGACACTGCGATTATCCGTATTCTCCTAGAGTCGGACCGGCGCTTTCGCTCGGACTCGAGGGTATAAAAGGTTCGGATCGACATAACAGCGATTACGGCTAGCACGGAGAATGATATTCGAGCGGAAGAGGCTGGAAAACACTTGCAAGAATGCCTCGAATGCCCAGTATGATGTGATAGAAGGCGGCGGACGGTCTGAATGTTAGCGAGGAGCGGTCTGAAAGATAGGTAATGAAAGGAAAGCTTTTCATTAAAATTAAAACCTTAGGTGACCTAAAGTACGAAAAGGTTCGTATTCGGTGGTGAGGCGAAATTTGAGAATTACTCGATGTGTCGTAGAGGTCCTCGGAATGTTGCTCGGGGAGCTCCACACGATCGGCGGTAGGAATATTGGTGGACTCGGGAAGAAGCCTTCGACTTGAGATAGGTCGTAGTGGTAGTAATGGCCAGTCGGCCAGAGTACATCGCTCATGAATTTTCTCCGAGAACTGGGCGATCGGATGTGGCTTTGTCGGAGGCGGCGACTCGGCTCGGCTCGGCGTCTGGTATTCTTTGAAGGTTGCACAGGGAGCTTGTGAGGGCCTCGTTCAGACGTTCAATCTTCTCCGCGTCGGTAGCGGCTGCCTTCTCCGATCGGCTGCTCGGTCCGTCCTTGACTCCGGGCCCAGGGCCTCGCGTTTTCTTCTCCGGATCGGAGATGGTGTGTTCTTAGTGGTGGCGAGTTATCTTTGTGTCGCGACTTGACTCGCTCGGACTCGGCTAGGCGTGGGCACAGTCATTGTTTTCTTACTTTCGGCGACCAGGTGAGTTGAGTTTTCTTGACTCTTTTGCGGCTCGGAGTAGGAAGGGCCTTGGGAGCCGCTCGGACCGCCTCGCATGATTGTCTTATCTCCTCGTCCGCCTTGTGGTGGTGGTGAAGCTCTATCTCTTCCACCGTCTAAAGCAAGAAGGCCGGTTGTTAAAAGCCGAGCTGAAATATTTAAGCAAAACTTGAAAAAACAACAAACTTACCCGTAGCCGCTGCATGTGGCTATTCAGGAGGATCAACCTTGCGGCGTCGGCCAGCGTCGGCGAGGGCCCTTTCAGTAATGGTGTGCTCGGGCACGGTGGGCGGTCGGCCAAGCAACTCTTGATCGGAAGATGAAGAGTAGATCGTGATGTCGGCGTGACGAGGGATCGCCGGCCAGGATCGAAGCTGGCGCAGAAGACCGCGAATGGATGGTCGAGCGTTGGGTGAGCGGCGAGCGGGGGGAGAGTGTCGGCCGGGTAGCCAGCCGGAGCGGCTCGTCGGTCGAGGCGTCGGTCAGACGAAATGGTCTCGAACGCGGGCTCCTTTCCTTTAGTAGCCACGGCGGCCCGATCGGATGGTTGGACCGGAGGTGGCCGAGCGGTGAATCTCCACCGGCGCCTCTTTTGCGATGGTTGTTCCTCCTCGAGCGGACCCTTCCTCGGGGCCGTTGGTTCCTGGAGGGTAGCTCATGGCCCTTTGTTGTTAGAGGCTGGCGGCGATTCGACTGAGTGCCGCTCTCTCCTTCGTGAGAACCGATGAATACCAGCCGTTTCCTTGGCGCCCGGGCCTCGGTAGCCTGCTTTTCTCTTGAGCAGCGGCCATCAAGGTCCATGCGATGTCGGTGCGTGAAGAGAAGAAGAAATCGATTAGCAATTAAAGCAAGTGTCGAAGCAAAATTCTTACCGAAGCCGGTCGGAAGTGGGGTCCGTATGGGACTCGGCCCAAAATGTACATCACTCCCTCGTGAAGAAGTTTGTTGATGTCGAGCATCAGACCGAGTACATTTGCGGCGTGAAGATAATCCGGTCGGGTCTTGAATTTCTTGACTCGGAGTAGGAGGTAGGCCTTGCCACTGGGTCGGAAAGTTGGGCTGGTGGGCATGCGGATATAGAAATAATAGTCCTTCGATGTTTATTGGAAGTGGGTAGTTATTGAAGAAGCCGGGCAGAGCTTGGAACATAAAGGTGCCGCTCGGCTTCTTGGGATAATAGAAATAAAGAAGACCTCCGGTCGGAGAGGAATGTTGTGAATCTTAAACAAAACGACAACCGCAGAGGAGGCGGAAGGTGTTTGGTACTAAACTTCCGAGCGGCACGTGAAATAATTGCAGACGTCTGCTATAAAAGGATGTCCGGGGAACCATGAGACCGGTGATAAATTGGTCATGAAGACACAGAAACCCGACGCGCGTGATGCAGGCGGCACAGACCGCGAACCCGATATCCTCGGGATTTGAAATTGTCGTGATATATCAAAATCCGTTGTTAAAGCGGGATCGCGTAATAGTATACCGTGGGCTAGGGATTGTTCTTGAGAGGAGAGGCGGCGTGATCCGGACGGGATAAATCGAAAAGGAAGTTCGAGCGAAGGAATGGAATTTGAAGACTCGAGCTAGGGAAGAAATACGGATTAGATATCGGAAAGGAAGGAGGAGAGATCTAAAACCTTCGAGGGAGATGAATCGAGGAAAGGCGCTGAGGCGTCGGAAGGCGGCCAACAGATCGGGAGCTCCAGTATGAGAAGCAGCAGTAGGAGGTGAGGCGTGTGAGGCGAGAAGGAAGCGAATTTATAGGGTGAGGGCCGGTCGGCCTCCACCGTCGGATCCAGGTCACGGGAATCAATGCATACATCTAGCCGTTTATTTCAAATTGCTTCGGTCACATCCAAATATCATGCAACCGCCTCCGTACTCTGATGGCATTGCTCCACGTGGCAGTCAATCATTTGGAGCATTTAATGAAGGTATGATCGACATTGATGTCGAAGATTGGCGCAGAACGCGAGGAGATCCGGCGAAAGCCATCATTGATTCATTCAAGAATATCTCTGCCGCTGACCGGGCGGAGAGTATTAGCATGGAAGAGCCGTTCGGCTAGACTCATAGTCCAGTCAGTCGGACTATGCGCCTCCTTCGACTAGACTTGAAGGGAAGGCAAGATGGCACACACGTGAAACCTACAGGTTGTCAAAGAAAGAAATCCTCTGGCCTTTTCCTTTGCTCCAAACTTGTAGTCCGAGCGGACAGATACCTAAACATCCGACCGGACATCCGCAGTGGTTTACTTGTGCTTTGTGGAGACTAACAAACAGGGGTGCTTTATGACTGCGGTCGGTCAAAAGGTCAGCTCGGTCCATGACCTTTTTAACTGAGCGTCGGAACCCCGATTTGACAGGGTGCCTCCCGCCTATAAGTGCGAGCCGGCCGGACCCCTCCGGGTACTCGATCCCATCGGCCGGCCGGCAGTCCAATCGGACCGGCCGTCTACGGCCGTCCGTCCGGTCGGACCACACTCTCCTCTGGGTGGGCGGCTGTTCCGGTGACTTCCCCTTGGCGTTGACTTTGCAAGAAAGGGGGGGGGGCCACTCTTACTACCGGATCAGAGCCTAATCGCATAGAAGGATCCATATAGCTGATCCCACTTAAGAATAAAGACTTGGTTGTTGCGGTGGTTCCCAAATAGGCATTAGATGACTAAAAACATGCAAGTGTCGGCTTGCTTACAATGGTAATTTTACCAATGAAAATAAAAAAATGAATGATCATCATGCATAACAATTAGTAACAACAATATTTATCCATTGATTAAACTAGGGATCATGCAAGAGAAGAAATTGAAAGCCAATTATGCTAATTAAGCCAAATTGAAATCACAGCAGAGTTTTGCAATTTTCATTTATTCTTTTTTCTCCAACAAAAAAGATAAGATGAACCAGTTCTAGGAACTATGAATTAACATGTTTGATAATACTATTTGTTTTGATTTTGTCAAAATAAAACAGGTTTAACTTTTAGACCTTTAAAATGAACAATGAAACCCACATTATCTTTTGAATGTTTAATCATGGTTTTCAACACTTCATCAGAGTTGCATACCTCGTTTAGTCAATATTGTTGATTAATATTATTCTTATATTTAATGTTTTTCATCATTATGTATGGATATGAATTGCGTACATTTATTAATATACTTTTTGTGTATATACATTAATCATTTTTATTAGTATATACATTTTTAAGAATTTAATACCAAACGCATATGCCAACTCGTATGCACCCTGCAAATGTGCTGATTATATACCACCTACATGCACTTTTTATAACCTTGTGTTTAATCATTATAAGTATTTATGGCAAAAATGAAAACACAACTAACAATCTATTCTTTTGCTTAAACTTTGTGAAAATATGTCCTGTGATAGACTAAAAGTAGAAGCAACTGCCCTGGAAAGAACATAGTTTGCATCATGAACAATGACTTTGTATCCATGGGCTTCAACTTAAAATTCTTGCAGATAGAGCTTTAAACATGGTACCTGTGGGGAGGACAGGAGGATGATGTTCTTGAAATATTCCAGTGTCTTCTTCTGTGAAAAAGAATAAGAAAGCATACATGAAACTCAATTCGTGTAATAAAGATAGAAAAAATACAAAGGTTTCTAACCATTAGCAATTAAATAATGAACAATATGAGAACCGGGAAAGTCACACAATGAAACAAAGACACAAGTGGTCTTAACAGAAAAAATTATAATATTATTTGTATTCATTATTTATTCCAGGAGCAGGAAAGACACATTGGAACAAATAAATATGATACTTAAAATGTCTGACCTAGTTGAAGCCTAGCCATGCACTTTACATTTTACTGTCATTGTTGTGAAGATAAGCTATCAAGTATCTTAATGCAAGGTTCTAAATCTCTGAGCTATGTTGAAGTTTCAGTTTCTGATTTACAGTTTCAATACCAAATCATGTTATGTCCTTATAGTTTTTACACATATTTAATTGAATTATAATTAATAACATAATTAATTTTACTTAATATAAGTTATAAGTTTTAATTAAAGTAATTAATTCTAATTTTTAGCTTCAGTCAGTTATAAATTGTAAACTTGTTCAATTTCATAATGAATCATTTAAAATCTATTCTTTTGCAAATAAAATAGTGAAATGGGCAATGAAAAAAATGAGGCGTTCCCTGTTCTTTAGAACTCTGCAACATTGGAACAATTTCATATTTGAAGACCCAAGAGATTTTCATTATTAAGAATTTAATTTTATTTAAAATGAACATATATTTTTATAGGTTTATGCAATTTTGTTTGAAATTTATTCAAGAGAATTTGGAAGAAAAAAAATCATGCATTAAATATCACTTATTATATTTTATTTGATAAAATCTAAATAGAACTATTAGCTACAGCCTACAATAAATCAGTTCGAATTTGTCATCTAGTTTTAACTTCCTTTTTTTATGTAACTACAACTATTAGAGTGGACAACAAATAGTAAGATGTTCAAATTTTAGGATGTAAAATATTATATTTTAGTTTTAAATTAGAATTTTGTAATTAATTTTATATCATAAAAATTCTAAACAATAAAAATAAATAAATCTGAACTCGATTCAAGTTGAAAACTATTTCTTCCCTATTTCCTTGACGCTCAAACCAAAGCTGAGAAAAAAACACAAATAAGGAGAAGGAGAAGCTCCACATAATCTTGTTGAATCCTATTTTTCTTTGCTTGTTTACATATACTCCCTTGTTCTCTCCCAATGTCACAAAAGTTAGAATAGAAAAAAATATTGATGTTAGATACCTAATTTTATTTATTTAAAACTTTCCATTTTAAATTATTTTTAAAAAAAATAAATAACTAATCGTCAATCAAATAAATATTTTAAGTGTATATATATATATATATATATGATGAACCAGTCACGGTCGGTCCCAAGCCTGAATGAATTGATCCATTAAACTATTGTATTAATACTAGGTTATTCCTCGGAATAAACGCGTTGCAGGGGCCACTGTAACATTTCGGCAATGACTGCTACATCTCCAGAACTCGGGTGTAGTGCTAAATATGTAATAGTTCGTGTTACAGGATCCGACTGTAACATATCGGCAAGGACTGCTATATCTCCATGAGAACTTGGGTGTAGTAAAAAATAGATAAGAGTTCTCACACCATAGGTTAGATAAAAACAAATATGATAGGAAAACTAATAGTCTAAGATTTCAAACATGGAACATAAAAACTCTCAGAGGTAAATCAATAGAGGTAGTAAATACGATGATTAGGAGAAAAATTAATATTTTGTGTGTACAAGAGACCAAATGGATAGACGAGAAGGCAAAGATAATAGAAAACTTGGGTTTTAAATTATGGTACATAGGAAAGAGTAAAATAAGAAATAGAGTGGGTATTGTTGTAGATAGTTCATTAAAGGATGAAGTCGTTAAAGGATAAAGTTGTAGGAGTAGTTAGAAAAGAGGATAGAATTATAGCCCTTAAAATAATAGTGACGACAGAAACTATGAGCATAATTAGCGTATAGGCACCGCAAGGAGGATTAGAAGTTACCAAATTAAGGTTTTGGGGTGACTTAGATGCAGTATTATAAAATATTCCACCAAATGAAATAATTTTAATAAGAGATAATCTAAATGGGCATGTCAGAGTGAAAAATGAGAAATATAAGAGGGTACATAGGGGTTATGGGTTTGGAACGAGAAATGAAAAAAGAAAAATTATATTCGATTTTGTGATAGCATATGACTTTATATTAGCTAATACATATTTTAAGAAAAGAGAAGAACACATAATCACATTCAAAAGTGGGAATAATAAATCGCAAATTGGCTTTCTTATAGTAGTGTTGGATATACGCCTCAAGCATAGTATCAATAGAAAGAAAATATATATGACTCCTTGAATTAAATGGTGGAAGTTACAGGATGAGAAACAAAATATATTTAAGGAGAAGGTAGAAGTACAAGTATTAAGTGAAATATATGGTGACTCTAATACGACATGAAATAAGATGATATCAAAGTTAAAAATAGTAGTTAAAAGCGTACTCGATGAGTCAAAGGACCACTAAGTAAGGAATCTTGATGGAACAAGAAATACAAAAGAAAGTGAAGGAAAAAACGAACGGCTTATAAGAAATTATATATTTGTAAGAACGAGAAAATTTAAAAAAAATATACAATAGCCAAGAAAAATGCTAAGAAAGTAATGAATGAAGCAAAAAATGAAAATTTTAAACGATTATATCAAAAATTGAATACAAAAGATAGGAAAAGGGACATTAATAGAATAGCTAAAATGAGATAAAGGAAGACAAGAAATATTATCCAAATAAAATGTATTAAAGATTAATGTAATAGTGTACTAGTAAATGATGGAGAAATAAAAGAACGGTGGAAGAGATATTTTATCAACTTTTTAATGAAGGTTCAAGTGACCAACTTAACTTAGGTATGTTGGGTTGTAATGGTTGAAAACAAAATCCCACATTAAAAACACATAGAAAGGATCATAGAAGATATCTCCATTGATATAAGACATTTTGGGTGAAGTTCAAAAATAAAACCATGAAGGCTTAAGCTCAAAGTCGACAATATCATATCATTATGAAGATATCTAAATTCTTTTGATCCTAACAATTAGTATCAGAGCCCGGATTGCCAGAAGGACTAACAATTGACTGTGCACAAGAGTCATGGCCCAATAAAGTCGTGTGGGTGAAATATTGACCTTTAACGAAGGAAGTGGGGGCTCTCATGTCTGGATCAAGATGACCCGACACCAAGCAGAGAAGACCTAGTTACGACTAGGCAAAGAAGTCCTAATAAGTCGGGTGGACTAAGGGGCAAGGAAACCCTAGTAGGTCAATTAGACCGAGAGGTAAGTGTTGGTGCGGGAAGCATCCGACGATCAAACCCGAGTTTTGATAATGGCAAAGGATTCAAAGTTAAGGGGTTTTGTGATCTGACAGCTTTGTTGAGTGTTTAGTGGAGTCTAAGCAGGTGAAAACCCTAGGGGTGGTAACCCAGGTCCTGAGGGTGGTAACCCTAGGTGGAGAAAAGTCCTGGCTGCGGTAGAGAAAAACCCTGGGGCGGTAACCCCAGGTCATGGGGTGGTAACCCACGGAAAGTCTTGGCGGTCGGTGGCTTGAGCAAAAGTCCTGGGGTGGTAACCCTAGGTGGAAAGTCCTGGTGTCGCGAACCAGGTGAAAGACCGGACTAGCCGAAGCGGATGTCCGTGAGAAAGTCCGAAGAAAGTCGGGCGTCGAGTCTTGAAAAGTCCAACGATCCGAGGATCGACCGGCAGTAAATCTCCGAGTGGAGTAGGTGAGGACGCGTTCCCGTAGAGGAACAATAGGCGTCGAGTTGACCTAGGGTTTCGGTTGGAAACCCGAAAGGCTCGGATAGTCCGGAGACTATCATTATCACTTTATTATGTGCTAACTTTGTCTTGCAGGTATGTGTTTGGGACTAACACATTTTGCAGAACAAAGGAGCAAGTTACAACTCGGATGAACAGGCGCCTCCATGGAGCTTGAGGCGCCTAGGGTGCAAAGGGCAGAAGGTTGGGGGCGCCTTAGATGAAGTTCAAGGCGCCTTGGGTCGAAGGTTGAAGGCGCCTTGAGTCTGGATAAGATTCGACCAGTTCGTCTTGATCTCCACGGGTGACTCGGCTGTTTAAGGCGCCTGGCGAACAGTAGAAGGCGCCTTGAACACCCTTTATAAGGGATCTCCAACGTGCTGCTCTAAAAGACATCCGGAAGTGCTGCTACAAGTCTCCGACGACCCGAAGCTCCAAGACTCTGTTCTTGTCGTGGGTACCATTAGTTTTCTTTATTTACTTGTACTTCAAAGCTGTAACTCTTTTTCGTACTTATAGTTGTTGCCCACGGAAAGCGATCAAGGATCGCGGGCCTTCGAGTAGGAGTCGCCACAGGCTCCGAACGAAGTAAATCTTTCGTGTCTTTGTTTGTATTTGTTTCTATTTCTTTCCGCTGCGCTTATACTCGAACGACGTACTTGATACGATTCCGATAATCGAAAAACGAAATAGCCACGAGCGCTATTCACCCCCCCTATAGCGCATCTCGATCCAACAGTAAGAAAGTCCTTGTGGGTCAAGGATCAGATGACATCAAGCGGATAGGCTTAAGGCGACGATCCTTCGTTGGGGAGGGGGGGCCGGGATTATTTGGTTGCAATGGTGGCAAATAAAGTCTCACATTTAAAACACATAGAAAGGATCATGAACTTATAAGGAAAAGATATCTTCATTGGTATGAAGTCTTTTGGATAGAGCACAAAAACAAAACCACGAGGGTTTAGGCCCAAAGTGGACAATATCATATCATTGTGAAAATATCTAAATTCCTTTGGTCCTAATAATTTAAGTAGATCAAATGAGTATAGAAGTTTAAATTTTTATCGTAGAATTCAAACTTCAGAAGTAGAATAAGCTTTAAATGGGATGCACAATGAAAAAGTCGTTGGACCAGATGATATTCCAATAGAGGTATGGAAGTGCCTAGAGAAACAAGGTATTTAATGGCTTATAAAATTATTTAATATGATCTTGAAAATGAAAACAAGTCTGATCAATAGAGGATAAATACTCTAGTTCTCTTATATAAGAATAAAGGAGATGTATAAAATTATGCAAACGGGTATTAAACTAATGAGTCATACCATGAAACTTTGGAAGAAAGTAATAGAAAAAAGATTAAGGAGTCCACGCTGAACGAAAATCAATTTAGGTTTATGCCTAGAAGGTCGACAATAGAAGTTATACATCTTCTTAGACAATTAATTGAAAAATACTAAGAGCAAGAACAAGATCTATGCATGGTATTCATGACTTAGAAAAAACTAATGATAGAGTCCTAAGAGGAATCATATAGAGAATTCTAGAAAAGAGAGGTTAGCATAACATATATTGAACTAATTAAGGATATGTACGAGAATGTAATGACAAGAGTAAAGACTTCAGGCGGAGTAACTAAAGTATCTCCAATAATGATAGGGTTACATCAAGGATCAGCTCTAAGTCCCTATCCTTTTATACTAATTATGGACAAACTCACTACACACATTCAAGACACAGTACGGTGGTGCATGTTGTTTACAGATGATATTATTTTGGTAGATGAAACACATGAAGGAGTAAATGCTAAACTAGAATCTTGACAGGAAACACTAAAAGGGAAATTTTAAGCTCAGTAGAATAAAAACAGAATATATGGAATTTAAGTTTAGCAATATTAGACGTAATAAGATAATTTTTAAGATAGGAGATGACAAGTTACCCGAAACCGAGAGCTTTAAATATTTAAGATCATTTTTGCAAAACAATGGAGGAATTGAGAGAGATGTTTTATATAGAATACAAGTAGGATTGTTAAAATGGAGGAGAGCATCTTGTGTTTTATGTAGCCATAAAGTACCTCTAAAATTTAAAGGAAAGTTCTACAAAACCGCAATTAGACCTACTAGGTTATATGGAGCTGAATGTTGAGTTATAACTTGAGCACATGAACAAAAGATGAGAGTTACAAAGATGAGAATGTTAAAATGAATGTGTGAACATACAAAGATGGACAAAATAAGAAATGAGAGCATAGAGAGAAAGTCGGAGTTGTAGCGTAGCTATTGAGGAAAAACTCCGAAAGACACGTTTAAAATGGTACAGGAATGTACTTAGATGACCAATAATTGCTGTAGTTAGGCGATGTGAAATTATGACAAACACACATATCAAACGAAAAAGGGGAAGATCAAAAAAGACTTGGTTAGTAACAATAAAATAAGATAAATTTTATTTAAGTATAGATGATGATATAGTAGGAGATAGAGCTCAATGCGTAAAAGGATCCATATAGTCGACCCCACCAAATGGGATAAGGCTTGGTTGTTGTTGTGTGTGTGTATATATAGGACAATCTAATTCAATTTTATTTAATTAGAATAATGATATTTTTAAAATGTTAAAAATTATTTATTTCCCCTTTATTTTTCTCTTGCCAGAGCCCTCACTCTCCTCCCTCGAACCCTCTTGGTTGCCCATAACAGACGTCACCTGTCCTAAGATAATCTTCCTCTCTCTAGTATCTTCTCCCCTCTCCTTTCTCTTATCTCTTTTCTCTCCTATTTCTACCACAAACCACCACTCCGGTGTTGATGGCAAAGAATTTCTCATGTCGATTGATGGGAAGAGAATTCTACATGGCAAAGTTCAACACTTCAATCCATGTCTTAATGCATTCACTTTCATGCTAACGATAATTGTGTTTTTCAAAAGCATGTTGCACCTAAAATGTGTCACTTCTCACTAATGCAGCAACACTACACTTATCCTTTCTCATCTAAATATAACTAATTATATGGCTACCATGTTCACAAGCAATGCAAAGGGAACCCGTTAATATACCCTATGGAGCAGATCATGTATTTTGGATCAACAACCCCAAACATGCATAATGACTATATACATCTGTTACAACAAAATACCTCACAAAATAGTGAAAATAAACTAGAATAACCAAAAGTTTGTATTGGAAATAGGGAGAGCTACCATATATTGAAATTCCTTTTTTACTTCTTCAACTAACTATGAACAAGACTATAACAGATGACATAAGAATAACAAACCATTACCTTCTAATAAAATAATAACTCTTGTACCAAAATTTTCAACTTCTAGATATATAAGCTTGTTAACCTAATTTTTGTATTATGCAGCAATTTAAGGTATATTAATAATTGCAGTCCAGTTTTACCATAGAAAGCTTGTAAAAGAAGGTATTCTGGAGATCTGGATCATCAGTAGAAGTCAATTGATGAATGCATTGGGCACCCTTTAGTTTCTTCAGAAGCCACATTCCTGAATTGAACAAAGAGTTTGAGCTATACAAGTACCCTAAATGTGGTCCAGATATCGACATATACGTTTGCAGGTGCTTTAGAAATGGTTCCATTATACTCTCTGCAAAAGATCATAGGTATTAGGGAAAGAAATTTAATGGAACAAAAAAGACTAAAAAGTATTTGAAAATTACGTGTTAAGGCGCTTCTTATGATAATGTTTCCAATAGAATGTCCAACAAAACTAAGCTTTATGCCTTTACAGCCTCCATATCTTGAAAGCTTATCCATCTTCTTTCTAAGGAAGAGAATCACTTCTGTAGCTAACCTATTGCCCATTTCTCTAAAATCTCCTGTAGTCTTCTCTTCATTAGCTTCTGACATGAGACATTCAGCTCTAGGATCTAGCAAAAGCCATTGATTCCGAACAAGTCGTAAGTCCAGATGGTGCCCCTGTTGTAGCATGAATGTAGCTAGAAACAGTCAGCCAAACTAGAATCTATGAAAGAAAGAAATTAGACTGAAAATCACAAGAGTGTCCCTTTTATACATATCATCAAAAGGGCACCCTTTTTTAAAAATTATCATAACAGCATCTCACCCATAAAAATTTATCCAAAATAACCCTTTGTGATTTACCTTGGAGCTATTTTGGTCAAAGCAACTCCATCTTATTTTCTGGTTTTTTATTTTTTTTATTTTTTTAATATACTAAATAGAAGAGAAAAAAAGGAAAGATAAGGAAAAGAAAACAAAAGAAAAGGAAAAAATAATACAACAGAAAATCTTAATAAAATTTCTATTTTTTAATATCTAATTACTAAAAATGAAACAAAAGTAAAAAAGACAACAAAGAAAGGAAAGAAAAGAGTGAGATAGAAAATTTTAATAAAAATACAGAAAACAAAAAAAATAGAAAAATCACCTTAGAGCTACTTTGGTCAAAGCTCCAAGGTTGTAGCTGCTTCTCCAAGGTGGAGCTGCTTTGATCAAAACAGCTCAAGGTTACGTTGTTTTGTACAAAGCAGTTCGAAGGTGGGTTGTGGAGGGTATTTTAGGTAGAAAATATTAATAGGGCACTCTTTTGATTTTGTCAATAAATCAATGCAAAGTAGATTCTGCACCAAACCTAGCAGACTGACCATTTACACAAGATAGATCATAATGAGATAAAATTTATATTAAAACCTGTCAGAAGAGTGTAACTACTGTAAGGCCATATTTCAGTTTCTGCATACTTTAGAGATAATGTTGCATGGTGTTACTGTAGCATCAATATATATATATATATATATTGACCTTGTGATTCAAAATTTGTTGCTGAAAATAATCAGGAGTTGTTGCCTTAGGGACGTTGGAAGGGTGTTTAAGGGGCTGATGAAGTGATGTTGTGGTGAGGAAAAAGGGATGGAGTCGGAGAGGTTCGGTCTAGTGGTTTGTTCGTGAGTCAAGGGTCGGGAAGGGGTTGGTCGATGGTTGAGTCAAGGGCTGGAAAGAGATTCGGGTGAAGATTTACTATATCGGGTTTAGAGGTTGCCGTGGGAGATGGGAGGAGTTGAATCAGTTCTAAGACAGCAGTTTGAGGTGCTAGTAAGAGGTCTCGAGACGAGGTTTTAAAGTCCGGAATGGAGGTTTGGGCTATATGGGTACGTTTAGAGGTGGATGGAAGGGGTTTGGTGTTTTAGTTTGTGAGGGCGGCAGCATCTCTAAACTTTATTTTATGTCTAAGCACCTTTAATTCATTTATTATGAGTCACTAGTATCGCATTTTAAAACATAGAGAAAAAAAAAGGAAATTATACGTTTTAGTAATGATTTCGACGCATGAAAAAAAAAACATGCTCAAGGATTGGTCATTCAACCTGTGTCACTGACTATACCCCACACCTCACCCGTCTTTGATCATACCCCACACATCACCCATCTTTCTCGCACACTATTGATCAAGAGAGAAAGCAATAACTTCTCTCAATCAACAATTTCTTAAACTTCTTCAAATAAAATTTGATTAGGATGTAAATGATGATCAAACAAGCAATATCATAACATAGTTAATCGAAAAATAGCATGATTTTATCAAAAAAAAATTAAATAAACATGTATTATTCTATAATGGTATTAATAAATATGTTTTTAACATTATTAATAATCTACATTGGTTATTAAAGATTCTAAATTGATGAAGAGTACAATTTATTTATCAATAACATAATACATATGAAATTCTGAAGTTATAATATGGTTTTATAAACAAAATACTACAACAGCAACAACAACAACAACAACCAAGTATTATCCCACTAAGTAGGGTCAGTTATATGGATCCTTCTACATCATTGGGCTCTATCCCCTATGTCATCTATACTTTAATAAATTTTATCTTGTTTTATTATTGCTAACCAAGTTTTTTTTGGTCTTCCTTGTTTGATGTGCATATTTGTCATAGTTTCATCTTGCCTAATCAGAGCATTTATTGATCATCTAAATACATGTCTGTACTATCTTAAATGTGTCTCTCAAAATTTTCCCTCAATAGATGCAATTCTGACTTTCTCTCTAATGCTCTCATTTCTTATTTTGTCCATCCTCATAAGTCCACACATCCACCTTAACATCTTCATCTCTGCAACTCTCATCTTCTGCTCATATGTTCAAGTCGTTGGCTAATATTCAACGTTATATAACATAGTAGGTATAACTGCCGTTTTGTAGAACTTTCCTTTAAGTTTTAGAAGTATTTTACGATCACATAAAATACCCGACGCTCTCCTCCATTTCAATCATCCTGCTTGTATTTTATGGAAGACATCATTTTGTAAAAATGATCATAAATACTTAAAACTCTCAGTTTAGATAACTTGTCATCTCCTATCTTAACAATTATTTCATTACATCTAATATTACTAAATTTAAATTCTATATATTTTATCTTTACTCTACTAAACTTAAAACCTTTCACTTCTAGTGTTTCAAATAACATGCACCATAATACTATGCTTTAAAGGTGTCCACTGAGTTCGTCCATGATAAATGTTGAAAGATAGGAACTTAAAGTTGATCTTTGTGTAACCGATCTTTATTGGAAATGTTTCGGTTAATCCGCCTGAAGCCTTCACTTTGATCATTACATCCTCATACATATCCTTAATTAGTTCAATATATGTTACGCTAACACCTCTCTTTTCTAAATTTTCCATATAATTTATCTTTTATAAACAAATTACTAGTATAAGATATTACTAATCTGATAATAAATAGATATTATGTCAATATATTATGTGCTACTGATCTAATTTTATTAATTCTGTTAGTGATTATTACATTATGTATCATTGATAATGTAGATGCAATGATGCATAATATGCAATCCTTGTGATCCTTGAACATTCTAACATATGAATTCCTTTATATTATTTTTTTCTTTTTTTAATTTGGTATCTGATTAGATTTCACTAATCCTGATATATGAATTTCTTTATATTGTTTTTTCTTTTTAATCTTTTTATCTGATTAGATTTCACTAATGCAGTTAATCATTATTTAGATTTTAACCACTTGATCCTAGTATCCATATTGATAACAATCATGATTTCAACAATGGAGTATGGACTATGTCAGCCTAATTCGCCAATTCTAGTTTTCCCAAATGCAAAAGTATAGAGTACAAGTTACTTTTATACTATAACTCAACTACAAAATTAACATGCAGAAAGACAACCCTTATTCGTGAGCACTGATTGCAGAGGAGAGTAAAGAAGTGTAATTACAAGGGAATTGCTTATAGCAATCAGAAAATATTCTTTCTTGTATCTTTCATGTTAGTCGACCCTATCTAGTGGGATAAGATTTGGTGGTGGTGGTTGTTGTTGTATCTTTCATGTGGTCAATCCAGCATAGCACTCTAATAAGCACACATCTCTATGACCATATGTTCAGTGTTAGTTTCATACACACACAAAACCAACTCCATATCCAAGCATGTGAGGACATATCTACTAGGAATGGATAAAATGACAGCCTATAAAAGCTTTACTTAATATTTTAAATTTCTATTACAGGCAAACTGTTATAGATCAATCTGAAATACACATCTATATTATATGCAAAATTACCTAATCAATTAATAATAACATGTGTATAGGTACAGGGGGAATTACCTAGGATATTGTGAGAAATAATTCCACCCTTAAATTAACCTGATATAAGAGTCAAAGGAAGTTTCAATCCATCTCTTCACTGTGTGCTAGTACCGAGGGGTTTCAAACCTTTGTTGAGGTTGATGTTTGCTCATTTCTTTTTACACGTGCCATTCTACAGTAGTGTTCAGTCAGCACACTTCTCCTGTGCTAAGTCCTCCAGCGACTATCCCAGGATCTTCCACAATCACCGCCCTCCCATCTCCCCTGTGTCCTTTGTTTGAGCCCCTAAGGCCACCACAATCTTCAAGATGATCATCTAGGAGGGCTCATGTACCATGCGTCTTTGAGTTTCAAGGCAAGAATTTCTCTAATGTCAGCTCCACCTAGGTCCGACTATGTTAAATCATTCTCTGGAGTTCAAATTGCTTCCTTTGGTTAGCAACATGTGAGCTCTACATTTGGCACCTTTTAGCTTGTGATTTCTTTTAGGGGTGATCGCGGATCAGGTTGGTTCAGTTATTAGGGTAAAAAACTATTCGGCCCTACTATATCAGATAATACAATATCAAGACCTATATCCGGTCCTCTATCTGGCGGTTATTATGTATCAGATATCCGACGGGTTGTCAGTTATTTGGATATCCGACTCTATATCCAATGAAATATAAAATATAAATATAAAATAACAAAAAAATAAAATATTTTAAAATGATAATAGACATTATTCATTACACGTTGTAGCAGCTAATCGTCAGTAGCTGCTACAACATGTAGTAGCTTATCGGCAATAACTACTACAACGTGTAGCAACTTATCGATAGTAATTGCTACAAGTAGGGGTGATCGCGGATCGGGTTGGTTCAGTTATTGGGATAAAAAAATTATCCGGCCCTACTAGATCGGATAATGTAATATCAGGACCCTACATCCAGCCCTATATCCGGCGGATTTTTTTTTTTCGGTTCGGTTCAAGTCGGTATAAGCGGGTTGGTCGGTTTGGCGGATTGACTGTTCACTCCTAATTTCTTTAATCAGCAACATCATCTTTCATCACCTAAGTCAAAATTGTTGTCAATTGTCTTATCTATGATCTAAAGGAAAGTGAGTGCCACCTTGTCTCTCTCAAGGCGCTCATAGGTCGAGTGCCTCTTCTGCCACAGGTTGTATCCCAAAGAACCAATAGCCAACTCAGTTCACCATAACAGCTCATATTGAGCCTAGCCCAAGTGTCTTCATAGTCGTAGATCCAACCCACTATATTGGGTCAACACTTTCTTTTGTAACTTGTCACCTAAGAATGTCAACTTCCCAAGGGAGCCAACAGTGAGATCTAGAAGCTTAAGGTAGCCCATCTCTTAGGTACATGTAGCCCAATTCAGTTCCCTCATTGTTGATCAAGCAGACCACTCAAGTCTCCTTTGGTTTTAGGTTATTGTTGGGTGATCAAATTGAGATTCATATAATGTATCATGAACCATACTGGTAAATTATTGAATTGTGAATAATATCGAATTGTGATTAACAATATTTTAATAAAAAATTATAAAATATGTTAAAAATAAATCTACTTTATTTAGAATATTTTAATAGCTAAAAGTGTGTAAAATAATATAATAATTTTATTTAATAGCATAATAGAAATAAATGAAGTTAAGTATTTTATTCTATTAAGGATTGATGAAGCTTTCTAATCAAATGCTTTTAGAAAGGAAAGTTATTGTCAATAAATAGATAACTTAGGCATGATGTGGCTTCGATGTCGCCCTTACTATTATTCCATGTGTTAATTTGATAAGGCCTATTCTTCTCAATAATTGTTAGGTGTCGAACTCACATAATTTATTATCAACTCTGTGAATTTTTCGTTAATGTCATCTTAACTTTGAGATTTCACTTTGTTTCATTATTTAGCTTCTATTCTATAACATAAAATTCATCATTTTATCTTATTTTATGATAAATAAAATTTAATTTCTAGAATGTTTGGAAGTCAATTTTTTAATAGGTTAAATTTACTTTCAGTTATTAAATTTAGAATTTTATAGTTTTACTTTCTTATTTTTCATAATGTTTGTATTAAATTGTACTAAGTTGATTCAACTCATCATGGTCCTTTTCACTTCCAATTCATATGTAAAACTCTTGTTATTTTATATGGGAACCATATTGTGTGCTACAAATTATGAATCTATAATTTAACAATTATTAGTACTTCACCCCAAGTGGCCACCTTACTTACCAATAGAGATACTTTTACAACTTTTGGATGATCTCCCTAAATCTTAAACTCTGGATTGTGTGAACATATTTCTAGTAGTATATCCTCTTTCTCTACTCCTACACCACTCATACATCCTACTAATATCTAGTAATCGATCTTATTCATCAATTAAAAGCATTGGAGATTTTTTTCACTTATGTTGGGTTTGCCTTTGATATTTTATATAGTTTTCATTGAACTTATTGATTATCATTTGATTGTTTTATTACTTATATTTCTTTTCAAGGTTTGAGGATATTAGGCAATTAGCATCAAGCACGAGTTTTATAGGCTTTACCTGAATGAACCTCTAATGTTTTAAGTGTTCTTACCTACACTTTCCCCGCTCCATATTTGTAGTCATTTTAGTCATTTCTTTGTTAATGTTGACATAGTTCATAACCTAATCTTTAAGCTCTTAAATGTGAGTCGTCAACAAAATAAAATTAATAATCCGTCTCTAATAGTGTTCATAACCACACTTTGCTTTAGTTTAATTGAATATTTAGGGTTTAAATCGAGTTACTTCTACCTTAGTTGTTAGAATCATACGATTTATGATTTATATCATATGATAGATATAGTTCCTACATACGAATAAAAAGTGAAAAGAATTATGATAATTCAATTCAATACCATTTGAAATGAATCTTATTTTATGCAATTCTAAAATTTAAAAAAAAACATTAAAAGTTAAATTTAACCAATAAAAAGAAATAAAAATTCAAATTGTGTAAAAACTATAAATTAGACTAAATTAATATAAAAAGAAAGAAAAATAATGAATTTCATATACAATATAAGGTCCAACAAAATGAAATTTAAAACTTGACCATGGCATAGAAGAAAAAAATTGAGTCATAAACATGGTTTAAAATTTCGACCCACGCCAGAGCCTTGGCCTCAAACCGGAAGGATACAGTTTCGGTATTGTATCGTGTCGTGCCGATACAGTTTCGATACTTTGTTAAATATAAGTGTATATAAATTTTATTAATATTTAATTATTAAATATGCTCACTATTGATGTTATATTTTGAGATGTTGAGTTCATATTTTAATATTTTTACATAAGATAATGTCTATTAAATTTTTATAAAAATTATTTTAAAAATAAAAATAATTCTCAAAATTCAAAACTAAATTTAAAATTATAAAATCATTTGAAAGGCTTAAAGATAATTATAAAATTATTTGAAGGCCTTCAATTATTTTTTTTAAATGTATATGTAAATTTTTAATTTTTTTAAATTTGTTTGAAATCTTTAAAAATTATATTTTGAAAATATATATATATTATTTTAAATTTACATTAAATTCAATATATATTAAAAAAATTAAATTATTTTATAAAATATTTTATTAATTTTTATAATTATTTAAAATTTGTATATTCTTGGAAAGCAATCTAGCAAGAAATAAACTCTTGTTGCTAGATAAAATGTGGAGGTAGAGTATATCCCCACAACAATAGCAACATGTGTAATTATTTAAGTTATGCAGCTAATGACTAAGATAGGGTAGACACCAATAGGGTTTATTGTAACAATCAAGCAACTACGCACATAGGCTCTTGACCAAGTGTTCACGGGTGCAAAACCATATACATTGATTGTAAAATCATAAGATAGATCGTGCAAACAAAGGAAATCATTACTTTATTTGTCAACTCTAATGATTAGCTAGTGGACCTATTGACCAAATCTTTAAAAGGTATAGAGTTAGTTGAGTATATTTTTAAGAAGCCAGGTTCTACAATATATTCCAAGTGTCTTGAGGGGGAGGGGGAGTCGTATAAACAAGTTTATATAAATAATGGTTTATAACTTTATATGTAACATACCTTATTGACTCTTAATATCAAAAGAATGCAAGGAATTAACAGGCAATGTAATTGAGGATAAACCTGAAAACCATGGACAAAGACAACTGCATGTAGTATATGGCTGCTCTTATTTCCCATGCTGAACTTGGGCACTAAATTTTCTTCCTCAGTTACTGTGGCATCATTCTGATCCAAAGAAAGCTGTGATGAATTGTTGGGAAAGTTAATAACATGCTGTTCTACAAGAACAACAGGTACTCGTGAAGGATCACGAAAAATTTGCATGTCTTGAATATATAGGCCATTGATCTGCACACGACCTATGAAATTTAGAAAATTCAGGTAAAAGTTATCATATTACCAATTAAACAATTATGATATCTCACTTTCATTTGGTTGATACTTTTCCGGTGAAGTTCCGCACGTGCCACTGCAATTTGAGTTGGCTGCGCATAATGGAAAAGGAAAACTTATTTTCCTTTGTAGTTTAAAAATATTTCTACAAAATAATCTGCATGTTATACAAGTCTGATCAAGTTAAATTGACATTGAAAAGCATACTTCATCACTGGACTTTCTTGGACCAACATTTCCAGGTCCATTATGGTGAGAAGAATCATCAGCTCCACTTTTCAAGTAACGGTGGGGAACTTGAGTTTTCAGATGAACCATCCATATCGACCATTCAGCCTTGCGTCCCATAGCCCAAGTATCATGGAGATGTTCAAGTATGGAAAATCTATTTTTCCTAAGAGTCAAAAGAAAACTACCTTATTTGCTGACTTAATGTAGCAACCATAGTTAACAGAGTACCCATTGTAATGTCACATCATATTTCCAGGCAACATGCAATATAAATTGGTGAAGATTAACTTCATAATCTAATGATTAAAATAAATTTAGACTACCAATTATCCATTTGAAATTTTTTCTTACTTTCTACATGCTATAGAATCTGTAAGTATCACAGAGTTAATCATCTTTGCTAATAATGATGTTTACACATGTTCACCACTATTGTTCAACACCATTGTAACTTTCAAATCTTACTTACCACTGAGCATTTTCAAATAGCATATTCATGACAATTATAAAAATGCAAAATCCAAAAATGTGTTGGATCATTTCATTCAGGACATGCAATATTCTGTAATTCATACCTTAAATTACTCAAAAAAAAAAACTACATTGCTTGCTTACATAGGTGAACAGAGAACATTATCAATGAAAGGCATTTACATCATCAAATTCATACCTCCACAATCATTCCAAAGATCAGAATGTAATACTCACTATATTAACTCATGAGGAGAAGAAAACCCATACCTATGGAATTTCAAAAACGTACTCCATAGGAAAGACAGATGGCTACCCAAAGTGAAACATACACTCAACAGTTCTTCCTTTGACAGAGAGCAGAGCTTGACATCATTTCCAAAATCAGCTGTATTGTCTGATTTCTGCATAATCAATTACAAGCATCAATTGTAAACGAACATTAAATGATAAATTATGTTGGTTAAATGACCAAAATTCCAAAATTCACAAGGAAATTCACTACATAAGAACAAGCTGAACAAGTACCTCCAAAATATTTTGTAGCATCCCAGCCAAATGTCCAACACCCATCTTTGACCTATAAAGGCCCCCATCACCGGTAGATAAATCAGTTTTCAATGAAGAGCCAACAAACTCAAATCTACCAAGATTCAGGTCAGCATCATGAAAATCATCAATAGGTTGACCTATTGTGCTGCTCAAGTTTTTCATTTCTTCCAAAATCATCTCACGAGAAACAAACAGGGACTTCACAGTCTCAATGGCTATTGAGCACCAACCATGACCTAATAACTGACATGTCATAAAAAATTAGCTATATGTAAAAGGTTGACAGCATAACAGGTATAAGATCAAGTTAATTCAGTAGTGCATGAGGTTATTCTAATTTATTGATCAGTGCATGGAATAATAATCAAGATATCTCATCAACTTCATAAACATAAATATGCAACAAAATATCAACAAGTGAGAGAGATCTGCAATGCTCAGGAATAACACATCATTAAATACAAATTGAATGTCTAATTCAACATAATTGGTTGAAAAAAAAAGGCAAGTTAAATTTCACTAGGTATGCATCAACTGCAGATTCAGGAGGATAAGTGGCCAAAATTTTAATTACTTCATTGATATTATCAAGAACAGAAGCAACAGAAACACCATCCGATTTTTAGAATCAGGATTTTAAGAATGTCATTTATTGGTAGGCATCCCTAGTATCCATCCAATGAATCATTGAATCACTACTCATTGGTGCACAGGAGAGATACAAAAGACATCCTATATTTGAATTTTAAAATGTTCCTTATGTGCTAGGGACATTCAGTATCAATAAATCCAATCAATCACCATCTCATTAGTGCATAGAATAAGGGGGGCAAGTTGGAACAAAAAAAAGAGTAGCCCGATGCACGAAGCTCTCACCATGCGGGATCCGGAGAAGGATCCATTATACGCAGTCTTATCCTGCCTTTTGCAAGATGTTATTTCCATGATTCGAACCCGTGACCTTTAGGTCACAAAACAACAACTTTACTGTTGCGTCAAAGCTCCCCTTCAAGTTGGAATCACAATTTAAAAAAAAAAAAGAAACAACATCCAGAAGGTTTATGGTTCAGTCACTGCATAATGTATATAGAAGGGTGATGTAATACAAGAACACTATGATAAGAAATTAATGTAGTACAAAAAGGCTCTAATACCAAATTGAATCAAACTCAATTACAAAATAAGTTGTATCAAACAAACAAATTAAATTTTTAGCATCAAGTTGAAATCGAATTGGGTTTAAAATAAACTCATTGAGTAGTTGTAGTGATTAGAACCATGTGGGTTTGAATCTGGGTCAATTTAAATTTATTTTTGTCACTTTAGAGCCAAATAAATTTCTAAATATGGATAGTTCAATTTAAACGTGTCATGACGAGTTAGTGGATTTTTGAGGAGTTGGAGATAGTTCAATTTAGTCAACAACTCCCAAGAAGTGTCTAAAACCACTCCAACAGTCAACTGTTTCCTCCATCAGTCGGTTGCCTTCTTGAAACATTCATTATATCAAATTAACCATTTCATTATAACCATCCACCTTCTATCAATCGACTGCTGCTATCATTAGTTGAGTGTTATCAACGCTTATCTATTGTTACAATCAATTAATCGTTCCATTACAACAAATTAACTACTATTTCAATCGATTCAAGTGATCATCAGTCAATTGCTTTTCAAGGGACGACCAAATAGAATGTTTAAAACAAATAGAATATTTCCAACTTGTCTGCACTTAACAATCTTGACTAATAATTTCAATTTAGTCGACTAGAGTAGTGACCAAGTCAATTCTAAAACTTTGTTCATGCCTAATCTAGCTCTCGATTCCCTATAATTACATGTTCACTCCATTCATTGTTGCATAAATAAAAATTGTCAAGCCACTAGAGAGAACCCTTCTAAAGGACCTTATATGGAATCTTCTTCGCCTTGCCAATCCTTCCATCAGCCAAGACTTTGTCTTGCCAAGTATTTGATCATCATTGATCTGTTGAGACTTATTCTAACCAACTATTTGATCACCCTTGATCTATCAGGACATCCAATCACCCTTTAGTTTGTGACCTACTCCTGCATACACTCGTCACAAGCTAATCAAGCACATTTTCTGACTTAACCTTTTGCCAATATCAAAACTAATTGCATTGACAAAAAGAAGTAAAAATAAACTCAATGATAAGTTTCATCAATTGAAAACTTATTTAATCCCTTGCCAAATTTCACACTACTTTGCCTAACTCCACATTGAATTCTCCCTCTAATTGTTGTTGAATTCCTCTTTTATGGATATTTTTTACGGTTCTAGGGTGGTGAAAAACACTTGATGAATCTAAGTCATAAACCATCTTGTAGTATGTTTTTGTACCTTTAAACAACCAAACAAACTTGAGACGCTTGCATAAAACCCTATCTCTTAGCTCTCCGTAGCATCAAAAATCACATCAATTCAAGTACATAGAGAAATTTATGCACAAAACATCAAGGAGAATTCAAACTGAGTTTGCTTTTCATAAATGCATCATCAATCCCTAATTTTAGGGGGTTTTACTTAAGATCAACCAAATAAACAATAAAATTGATGTACAATCTATGCTAAATTAAAAAATGACATCAATGAACAATTATAATTTATGTGTGTCTTTTCTGTTCACCTACTTAGTGATTTTGTGTTCACTCTGTTTTCTATAATTTTATGCTCACTTTGTGTTTGCTTAGCCTCCATTTTCGTAGGAGGACAAGCATTTAGGGTCCTAGTCGACTTCAGCCAAAGTTAGAGTTGTTCAGAAATATGTTCTAAAAATAAAAATGGATTTTGTCAAATGATGATTTCGTCCATTTACATTTGTTTTAGCAGTTTATTTACACATGATTTAGTGTATCTTTCATATATATACAAAATGATATTTTTCTTACAACAATTTTATTTCTTATATGAGATATTCTTTCTTATACTTGAACCCTATTATGTTGCATTGACATATGAATACAATGCATAATTGCCTTGTCAGTCATATGTTGATATATATTTTTTTTCTCCTTTCCTGTCATGTTTACTGTTATGGCTTTCTAGTGAATTATCGCTTGGAGGGGTACCTCCTTATGCATGGTGGCATTTCCCAAGTCATCACAAACTTGGACATGCTTGGCTCGAATTAGTTAAGCATGCATAATTCTTATGCTGCTGTAAGTGTACAAAATAAAATCTGGTTGTATAAGCTACACAAATAGTCTTCAAAATAATGCTATTGATATACAGAGACTACACAGTTGAGAAACAAATACTCCTTGATCTGTATACCAGTAGAAAAAAAAGATAAATTTTGCATACAAGGAAATAAAGATAATTTGGCAGTTTACAGAAAACTAATAAGCAAGTGAAAAGTCTATAAATACAAACAGTGTGAAGATAAATTTGGCATACAAGGAAATAAAGATAAAGGGTTGCACTTTCACCGAGTAGTGTAGAATTTAAGGAAAATTTATGCTAATAGGAACAGTGAGGACATAATGATCTGCAAGTAAATTGAAAGATCACATGAAAATATGAATTTATTGTTCAAACTTTACAAACACTTACCTGATCAGCTTCATCGTAACATTCTTGAGCAAGTGTGTCCACCTTTGGAGACTTGCTAATATATAAAAACTCAAATGTCAAGAAAACTAGTTAATTTTAGCAAAATAAGGAAAGAGAAAGAAATTGAGGCTTTTATAAACCTTGGCACCTTCTCACGTATGCTGGTAGCAGATTTCAGGAAAACAATATGGATACTTAAATCAATAAGCACTGAGTTAAAAGCATCAAAATGAACAGGACAATATGCATGAAGACCAAGAAGTGCCTTAGGAGGGATTCTGAATTCATGGACTGAAGTTGGAAGCATAACTAAAGGGGCTTGAATATCTTGACTGTAGAAGAAAAGATAAAAGATAAAAAATAGTCATAAAAAATCATCAAGAACAAAAAACCAAGTGATCAACGGCACAAGAGTTTTTATAGAGTGAAAAATGTTTGCTTACCAATTTTCCAATAATGGAGCATACATAAGTTCAAACTTCAAAACTATTGCAGTGTTTAGCGGTCTCTGGACATTAAAAGCAAAAGATGATGGTATTGACAAATTAAATATTCCCTAAAAATGTGCAGGTTAAAAAGGAGGCTAACCTCATCTTTCCCTATTGCAAAGTTAAAAGACACCATGACCGATAGATGAACATCCTGTCTAGAATATTTAACTATGAATGACTGGGTGCTGAAGCTGTGCTCTGTATCATCAATCCTCCAAACAGGAAATATATTGTCTGGTACTATATTTGGGGCTGTACAGTTGACTTAGGATGTTAAAAAGTGATGCCCATAAATATTCACATAGCATGCAGCAAAAGAAGAGTATATAAATATCAGGACTTTAAGGATATACTATAAATATGTAAATATCAAAATTGTAAGGATATACTATAAAGATGTTGAAACACATCACTAAGGTCACAGTATTTGATGGAAAGTACATATGAAACCTATTTGGTTTGCATTTTCTAAACTGTACTCCAAAAGTAGATGTTAACATTAAAATGACTCCAATGAAGCAAACTGAAGTCAGTTTTTTTGGTGCACAAGATTAAATGGTTTTGTTTCTAATTCCATTCATATGAACCTTCAGATCCCCTCATATCCAACAGTGGCAAAATTTTATAGGGATATCAAACTGCAAAATCAGCAGAAATTTTTCTCCAGAGACTTAAACAGTTTGATGATATAGAGGAAATATGATGCAAGAAAAAGATTCATATTTTGAATTTAAAATTCTGATTTTTAAGTTGTTTGGCAATTATTGTGTTTGGTTAGTTATCTTAATTTGATAGCAGACGTATTTTTCCTATTTTAGTCAGGATAGTCTTTAAAAGTTGTTGACTCTATATATAATATCCAGTTTTCAATTAACAAGAGTTCTGTTCTATTCTCTGTGAGACCTTCATTTGTGTGAGGTTGATTTCCTGTTAATGGCATGCTACTCCAAAATAATTCTTATCCCCGTGTGAGAAGGCAGCAAAAAGTTGGTATGAACCACCCATTATGAGGGAAACTGATGATGAGCCAAAGGACTTTCTCTGAACTCAGAAATTTACTGTCAGAAGAATTCTCAGCATAAATAAGATGAGGCATTTAGCTACAAAGAAAAGCTTCTGGTGAACAAAAACAAGTATAAACTCCATGCTCTGATGCTTTCGCTAAAGAATTTTACATTGTTGTGATGTCATACAACAAGAACAAGAACTTTGCAAGTGGTTTAAGGATTTCCACTATTCGTCCATATTGCCTGAAAAAAATTTGGATTTATTTCCAAGTGTGCAGTGCAAATACATCTTCAAGAATACAGGACACTTATGGCACTACATTCTGAAGCAACCAATTTGTTAAAAATGTGAGTTTTGTCGGAAGTTTAATAAGGTAATCCACCATACAGTATTAGAGTTGTCATCTTTAGATTGTATTTGGCATTTTCACCGGTGGAGAGCTACATTTCAGATCCTTTTCCATGGGGAAAAAGACAAAAGATGTTTCTAATTATGGGAGTTGATTATTTTTCTAAGTGGGTTGAGGCAACCTAGCCAAGAGTATTACAACAAAAACAGATGGAGGATAGAGAATTTTATGTGGAAAACATCATAACAATCTTTGAGCTACCCAAGATACTAGTAACTGACAATGGGACTTGGTTTAGTAGTGTCAAGTTCAAGAAATGTTTGGAATATGAAATTGGCTTGAGGTTCTCCTAAGTAATATATTTGCAAAATAATGACAGATAGAGGAAGCCAACAAATTGTTGCTTGTTAGATGCTTTAAAAAAAGGATAGTTGACTTCCCAACTAGTTGAGTGAAGGCGTTTTCATGAGTACCTAGGTTGTCCAAAACCATCTTGAGGACAAAAACAAGAGAATCACCTTTTATGGTCTTAGGTTCGATGGTGGTTTCTATGCAAAAGTGATAGTGCTATCGTATACGACAGCAGACTCCACTCAGCAAGAAGCAAATATGAATTCACAGGTATACCTTAGGACATATAATGTAGTTCAAGCAAACTAGCTCCAAACTTATAATCATAATGTTAAGAAAAGCAAGTTGAAAATGTATCCAAGAAAAATGTCCTCTTTCAAAAATAAAACAAATCTTGTTAATAATGCATACAAGAAGAATTAAGTTCTAGATTTTAGAAGAGATTGCTTTGGGATGATCTCCTCTTTAGGAGAAATTGTTTTAAGGAAAAAATAAAATTGATAACTTTTTTATTTTAGAGTGTTAAGAAGGTTTTGTAAGTTTTAATTTAGAAGGTAGAATAGTTTTGGTAAGAGTTTAGTTATGTGGATTTCATAATTTACATTTTATTATTCAGTAGGTTGTTAGGATTGAAGTCTATAAAAGAGGTCACTTTTAGTGTCTATCATCTTTCCATGTAATACTCTTTGTTTAATCTCTGTATGAGATACTTTCATCTTTGTGTGTAAGATCTTTTTTATAAGGCTATTATTGGTTTGGATTCCGTCCAGTAGTGATGAAATGCATGAGACTAGGATTAAGGAATTGGAGGTAGAGAATGAAACTCTAAGAAGCCAAAATGAATCTCTAAAATTAGTCTTAGAAAAGTTTACTATAGGATCACAATCATTAAAATTGCTAATTGGTAGTCAAAGAGATAACTATAGCAAAAATGGCCTATAATAAAGGATACAAGAAAGAAAAGACCTATTTTTAGTAGAAGACATGGCACACTTAGAACAATAGCAAAGAAATGGATACCTAAGCAGTATCTGATTAACCCTGTTGGACCCAACATGTATTGGGTATCAAAATCTATACTTAGTCAGTAAATGACCCAGTCAACCATATTGGAACACATCTGCTAATCATTGTATGTTTGACATGGCATATGTATGAAAAATATTCTCAAAAATATTGCTATAAAATTCATGATTTGAAAATTTATTACACAAGATAGTTTTTAATTGTTTCCAAATTGAATTTCAACATGATTTTAAAGTGGCAAGTATGACATGATCTAAATGTTTTTCACGGATTTATAATCTTGGAACAGTTTAGGTGGTAGTCCTAACAATACAGGTTGACTTGGTGAAGGGTTTAATTTAGCTTTGTGTTTATCTTACTTGTGTGATAAGTTGTGCAGACCTACTAGGTATACAGGTTGACTTGGCGAGGTTAAGGACTCAATGGCTCAAGGTCCATAAGATCGAAGAAGGATGGCGTATCCGAGGGACTGCAAAACAAGAAGCATTGGAGAATGGCAAGTCGAGGAGGAAATATATGTAAGCAAAGGCGAGAAGGATGACTAAGGAGACACTACGGGCTCAGAGCATCCGAGGGATGCAACTTGATGGTAGAAGACCTCAAGGTTTGAAAATACTCCATGTAAGATAAGTGAAGTGGCCAGTATACATGGGATGAAGGGTAAACTAGTAATTTTAGGTGGATTCAATCTTAGAACTAGTCAAGATGTCAATCTACTGATAATGAGATTCAGTTAACTGGTAATCGAAATATTCATATACCCCAAGTTAGGTTTGTTTGGGGTATTATGGTTGCATCAATCGACTAATGGATAAGGATCAACCGACTATTGATTATCAGACCTATCAAATGAATAGAAGGTTGGATAGTTGACTAGCCAAGTCGACTGAGGTTCGTTTGAAGAAACAAGAATGATTCTTAGTCAACTAGAGCAGTCTACTGAATCTCATTGGAAGACCACAAAATGTCCACGAGTTAACTTATGGTTCAGACCAGTTGACTGACACTGCAACAATCAATTCAAATAAAGCCGAAGATGAAAAGATCAACCATATGATGTGGATAAGATTTGAAGATCAATCAACTAATGAGAAGCAAGCAATCAACACCAGATCATCCAACAGAAAGATTCAAACTAAAGGCTATACGTAGGACTTGGGGCTGCAAGAATACAAAGCATTGATTTGAAAATCACACCCACGCTCAATTTTCTTAAACCTTCACTGTCTTTCATTCTACTTGTATTTGTCAATTTATTATTGACTAATTGTAAGAGGTTTCTCCACCTCCGGTGATTTACTAAAAAGGGAAAAGATAGTGGATATTGTGAGCATAGGTCGTGGACATACCAGCCTAAGGGCTATGAACCATGTAAATTAAAGGTGTCACTCTGGTTTGATTTTCTAGTTGTATTCTTACTTTTGTTGCTCATTAATTTATATATAACACTAGCGAGTTTTGATATGCACCCTCCTCTACCACACTGGCATCCCGATCCTACAGTTATATTGCTAGGGCATGGAATAGAAATTGAGTTTTTGAAAATTCTCTTTAGGTTGTGTGATGCAATCGCCTTATGATGTGATGCCTGGGAACCCTTAGGTGTGATACCTAAGTTTCTATAATCTTTCTACACTTCTTACCACTTAATTTCAAATTCCTACTCCACAAACCTTTCAACATTCAATCTCTCTTATTTTGTTGCATCACTCTCACCTTGACCGAGTTATATACACCTTGGTCAACCTCATTCCACTTTAATTGAGCTTCTTGCAGTTCAGCTGAGATTACTCAAACACTGATCTTGCTTCAGCCAAGCTCCTCACATCTTGGTCCCTAACCAAGGTTCAAGCCAACAAAAGTGATTGGTAGACTTCTATATTTGTCGTAATTTTCCCATTACAATGACACAACAAAACAAGAGGTAATTCAATGGGAGCATATCTTCCATCTCAATCAGAAACTCGAACTGAATACAAACTCTTTTAGGAAAAATATTCACTAAGTTATTGTCAAACACAAACAAGTTCAGCACCATTCAACCATTGCAAGCCTTGTCAAAAAAAGAAAGTTATGCTAAAAACAACTAAAATCCTAAAGAATATAGAGAACAAACTATAAGGACAGTTTCTCAAGACAAGTAGGGCCTGACTGTCCAAAAACTAAAAACAAAATTGTACCTTCGTATTGAATAACTCTAGATGGAGTCCCATAAGAATGCAGGGCAGAATCTTCTCTCATCGCACTTATCTTTATTTGATACCATCTGCTTTTTCAAATAAATTAGCATCAAGTAAAATTGACTCAAAACCAAGATGATCCAGCTCGTTTTTTTTTCCCCTCCTGCCATTGAATGTAAACAGGAAGAAGGAACTAGAAGATTACCCCTGCTGAAAGAGATCGAGGTTATGGAAGCGATGAATGTAAATGGCGATCTCATGGACGGTCTCCAGCATGTCGATAGGGATGAACAGGACTCAACGCGATCGCGTAATCTCGTAGAGGATGGTCAATGGGGTTAGGGCCGTGAGGCATCTAATCCTCTGAAATGCAAGTGATCAAAAGAACCTAGCATGCCTCATCTCTGCACCCAGCTCTCATATTAATAATTAATTCTCCTGATCCATCTTCAAGTCAAGGATTAGAGTAATGTGGGATCATGGAGCCATTCCAGGATTCCTCACTTCTCTAGGGTTTCGGATATGATCGGAGGCGGGGACGGAGGGCGTGGAAGGGAGGAGACGGAGAAGGCGGGTGTTCTGTCTCCTTTTAGGCGATGGAGAGACGGGATTGTTTTCGTTTTGCGTCTATTTTTATTATTTTCTAGCAATTTCCTTTTAAAAAATACTCGTCTCCGCAATATTTTTCATCGAAAGAAAAATAAAAAATATATTTTTATAAAATTTTAAATAGAAAAATTTTCCTCATTAAAAAAAAAACATTTGGCAGCCCATTTCTTAATTTTAATTTTTTTTTTTTTTTTGGCTGCAATTGTTAGATATTATACCTAGCAAATGATATTATTTTTTTTTTACCTGAAGGGGCCGGCTTTTTCTAAGTTAAATAAGACTCTCATGTGATAATTGTTTCCTTTTTGTTTTTCAAAAGCACAAAAATTTATAAAATCTTTTAATAGAGTCTAACCTATCTTCGTCAATATCTAGTCCATGGCAAATCAGCGGGACGTGTCCACATCACTCAACGAATATGTTGAGATTATCGAATGGGTCGGTTACCCGAACTGAGTGGGAGCAAGGGCGGATCCAATGGAAGAGCGGCATGATTATCTCTCTTTATTGATGATGAAACTCTTAATATTATAAAATTTTATTGATAAAAATGAAGGATATCATCTTTTATTCCATGTAAAAATCATCCCTCCTCAAATATGTGTCGGCTTTAGATTTCATAATTACGCGACAATTGCATAAATTAAAGGGATGCATCTTTACATACAGTATGAAGAGATACCTCCTTTGAAAAATAAAACAACAAGAGATAATATTTCACTGCTCTCCCCTTTATATAAAATATATCTTTCACTGCACTCCCCTTTATATAAAATAATGATATTAACACCTGTACCGTACAATGATTCAGCGACCTTCATCATTCGTAAGATATCTAAACATTTTAGTTATAAATTTAATAAATTAACGGATAAATTTTTTTAATGAATAATTAATTTAAGAATAGTAAATTTATCAGTTGCTTGTTGTTGTGATGTGAGTACTTCTTAATTTATTCTAATGATCAATAAAAAATTAAACTGATTTAAAAATCTTACTAAGGTCCGTCTCAACCCCGAACTAATATTTAGATTGATACGAACTCAACGTAATAAATTATATATTATTATTAAAAATATATATAATAAATTACATATAATAAAAAATCATTACATTATATTATATGGTTCAAAAAAAATGAAAAGAAAAAAAAACAAAAGTCTTACCTTTTTTTCGATAATCTCAATTAACTCTAAAAATAAATAAATAAATAAATAAATAAAAGAGAAGAGGAAGAAGAATTAGGATTGCGGTTGGTCAGCTAAAAATAACAAAAGAAATCGCTCTTAAGAATTAAGTAGACGAAGAAATGAGATTTGTTGTTGTCAAAGAACATGAAAAAAAAAACAATTAAATTACGATTGAAAAGAAAAAAAAAATAAGGCAAAAAAAGATGTCAAAAAAAAGTCAGCATGTAGAGATTTGCACATGAAGTAGTGGGAGTAAGACTGCGTACTTGTAAGATAAAAAAACAAAGAAAAGAAAGAAGAAAATAGATTTTCTTAAAAATTTCATAACTCTTTTTAAATCGATTTAATCCAATTAAATTTAGTTAGATCCTAATTTAATTAAATTAAATCTAAATCAATCTCAATTTAAATTAATATATTCTTTATCTTAGTGATAAATTTTATTGGATCCTAATCCAATTTTAAATGTATCTTCATTTTGTGCTAAAAAAATTTAATACTTAATACAATTTTTACAAATAATTAAAAAATAAGCTGAGCTATAGCCGGACTGCTTATCATCTATATGGCAAAAGGTTGATAAAAGATCATTCATTCGCTCTCAGTGTGGCATCATTCATCATCTAGCCACTCCTCCTCTGTCAATTGTCAAGTAGATAATTGTACGGTCAAATGAGCTAAATGAGAATGGAGTGATGCTTTCCTTGTTGCGGCTCTGACTTTGCTGGGCCTTGAGCGATACACCATATCTTGGTGGTGCCAAACCAAGCCCCTATCAAACGCATGGAGGGGTTAGGACATTGTGAAGGAAGCTTGACAGTAGCGATGAATGCTTGTTCTTACCAAATTCAGGACATGGCAGATTTGTTTGAGGGAGGAGCCTAGGTTCTCATGATGAAGAAATCAGAGCATCTAGGTGATTGATCGATGAATCCTGCGGTGGGCTTTGCTTGGGATGATTAAGCATAGGATTAAGCTCGAGAAGGGAAACTTCTGAAGAGAAGTAAGGTGTCACCTTTGGGGAGAAGAGGTTGTTGCATAGGGAATGCAAGAGGGGAAGTTAGGGACTAGGATTAATTGTCCAGGAGTAGCAGTCAATCTATGAAGAACCTCAGCAGGGTGCTAGGGAGATGTGACCCATATTGTAATGGTCATAAAAGGTAATTTGCTCACGTTTCCGTCAGCTCATCTCTAGGTTAATACAGAAAAAATAAATTACGAGTGACTATTAATCTTGGACAGTTAAATAGCGGGTAAGCATCAGGCTACTAATCGAGATTTGACTTCTAACTCTCATGATGACAATATCATTATGCACTAGCCAACTGTACGTCCGAAAAGATGACCCATATTACAATAGACACTTAGAATTGCTTAAGAGGGTGAATAAAGTACTTGCAATTTTAAATAAATTATCTCCTGTTAATTACTTAACAAAAGTCACACACATATTAGAATAAAATTCATATGCAAGAAGAAAAAATTATAGCATTTTACTTGATTCACAACTCGAGGTTTACCACTCCAAAGGATATACACAATGTCATACACACTAGCTATCTTTTATACAATGGTGGAGCTAATCCAAATGATCTACCTTTGTTGATCCCTTGCTGTGGGCTATCAATGTGCACACTGACGCCTCACTCCCGGGCTGCTCTTGCATTGTTTTTTTCTTTTTTCCCATGATAAATACAGCCTAGGTAGGCTTAAACGTGGCGCCGCCCTTGCTCTTATGTGGTATGTGGTATGTGGTAAATACTAAAAGTGAAGAAACTTGTCATATATGATCACCGCTCGAGTAAAGTAAGGTCTTTGTAAATAAAAATAAAAATAGTAATATGAACAAGGACTTCGAGTGTGATGATCTGCCTTCAAGCTCTAAGACTCTTTATATAGCCTTCACTTGGATCTGGCTATTGTGCTGATGTAGTGTTACTACATATAAAAAGGATTGGTACGAAACATATAACTCACAGTGTTATGGAGGAGAAACTCGAAGAACACGCTGGAGACGACTAAGAAAGTTTATATTTAAAATAATTTAAAATTCTTTATATCTATCTATCAATTTTATCTGAGTGACTAATAGATATGTAGTTAATTCATCCAACACTAATTAATAATGATAAAAGATGATTCATTTATTCCCAATGTCTCTGTCAATTTATCCCCAAGCCAAGATGAATAAGACAAATTACGAAAGGCTATTAGTTTTATATTATTAAATAACGCATAAGAAATGGCTTACATGTGGCAAAAAAATAAAATCGCTCGCCTCAGCGCTCCCGCCGCACCCGACCCAAGGCCATCACGAGGGAGGTAAATCATAGCATCCTGAGCGAGCATGTGACAGGTGGGATGAGTTGCACAAGGATCAAGGATTTACACTCCGATTATCCCGAGTTTCGACCCCACAACCTCATGTGACAAACATAAGAAATGACATACATGCAACTACTAATAAAAGTTTGACCATCAAATTTGATAATGATATTATTATGTTGCATAATAAAAATTTGCCTATACTAACTAACTGTCTATCATAAGTGGATCATCTAATACTGATTAATGTACCTACAGATGGATGAAAAGAACTGATGGACACGTATAGAAAATAAAAAAGTGAAATATTTGGTATGTGATTCGGATAATATCAAAATTCCTTAAGCGGTTTAGTAAAATGGCGGAGGAAATAAAAAATCTGACCGCGCCAAAGCTACGACGAGGACGGCTTCCGAATTCGAGCGTTAATCCATGATAGACTTCAACTATTTTTGTACGGCGTTAATCCACATTTCAGGATAAGAATATTGTTTGATATTTTAGAAAAATATACGATCAATCTTCCAATCTTATATTAAAATCATGCTCTTGGAGATAAACATAATCACGAAAATTCGTACTTCTCCGTTCCCTTATGAATTGCCTTAAAGGCACTTTTGTGTTTGAGGTGGTTGAAGTACTTGCTCATCAATATGAGACAATATTTCAATTTCAATGGCAGGTTCCTCCAATTGCATTGGAGATGCCATGGAAATATCTTGGTTCACTACGCTTACTGGATGTGCGATACTCATAATATGCGGTATGGTAATCATACCGCTACTGATTGCACTAGTAGTAATCACAAGAGAATTGTCATCGCATTCCTCAAAAGATATTTCTTTAATTTTATCACTCCTACGGTTCTCAATGAACTTGGCATTTACCATTTCGAAGAAGGATCTATTAGAGGGATCATAAAATTTATACCCTTTTGATTTCTCAGAGTATCCTACAAAATTACAGCTAACCGTTCTTGAGTCCAGTTTCTTTTCATTAGGCTTATAAGGCCTAGTTTCATCTGGACAACCCCAGACATGTAAGTGTCAATGCTAGGCTTCTTATCCGTCCACATCTCCAATGGGGTTTTAGTTACTGCCTTACTAGGTACTCTATTGAGTAGGTAAACTGCAGTTTTGAGTGCTTCACCCTACAAGAGCTCTGTAGAAAAGTGAAAGTCATCATACTTCTTACTATGTCTTTTAGGGTTCGATTGCGACGCTCAGCTACACCATTCTGACTGGGTGTACCAAGCATGGTATACTAAGGCATAATTCCACACTCAGCAAGGTAATTCACAAAAGGTCATGGACGTTGTTCACTTAATCCATCATATTGATCGTAATATTCATCTCCACGGTCGGATCGAACAGCTTTAATTTTCTTACCTAGTTGAAGTTCAACTTCGGCTTTGAAAATTTTGAACATGTCCAAAGATTGCGATTTCTAATGAATAAGGTACAGATAGCCAAATTTGGAATAGTCGTCTATGAAGCTAATAAAATATATGTGTCAATTCCAAGATGTCTTAAGTAATGGTCCATAAATATCCGTATGTATTAACTCCAAAACATCACTACAACGGTTAGCCCTCTTATTCCTTTTGTTAGTAGTCTTTCCCTTGAGACACTCTATGCAGACATCAAAGTTTGATATGTCAAGGGAATCGAGAATTTCATGTGACATTAACCTTTCTAGGCGTTGTTTTGGTATATGTCCTAAACGCCTATACCATAACATGGAAGAATTCTCGTTAGTCAATTTACGTTTAATACCTATACTATGCATTATCACGTTGTCAACTGTAGGAGTAAAGGTATTCGATTTATAAAGCTTATCAACTAAGGAATCATTGCTAACCAACACTGAATTAAAGAAAATACTAAAAATTCCATTTCTAAATGAACAAGAATAACATGATTTGTCCAAACAAGAAATTGAAATCAAATTTCGTCGAAAAGATGATACAATAAATGTATTTTCTAAATCCAGAAAAACATTGGTTCATAAATAAAGCCTAAAAACACCAATCGATTCAACTTTAGCCTTCTTTCCATTTCTTGTATAGATGTATCTTTCACCATCAAGCGAAAGTTGGCTTCTGAGACAACCCTGCATAGTGACACTTATGTGAGTAGTAGCACTGGTATCTATCCACCAAGTGTCAGTGGGTACTATAACTAAATTGACTTCCAAACTAATAAAGTTAAGAAAATTCTCAGAATCTGCAGTCTGTTTTCCTTTTCCTTTGTTATTGATCTTCTTTCGTTTCTTGCTCGTACTTTGAGAATCAGATGTTAAGTGAGCACTCTCAGATGTCTCAATCTTTAGTCTCCTCTCCTCTTGTACGCATTGGACAATAAGCTCATTCAATGTCCATTTTTCCTTTTGAGTATTATACGATATCTTAAAAGGAGTGAACCGTGCAGGCAAAGATATCAAGATAAAATGCACTAACATACCCTCAAACATATCGAGTTTTAGTACTTTCATACTTGTCGCTATATTGGGCATCCCCATAATGTACTCCCTTATGTTTTCTTTACTATTATACCGCATGATTACCAACTTCGTAAGAAGTGTGGTAGTCTCGACCTTTTCATTTGAGATAAATCGGTCTGCTAATTGGTCCATGAAACTCTTAGCATCTTCTCCCTCCGTTATTGAGCCCTTTATTGGTACCGGTATGGAAAGCTTCATGATACTCAGACACATGCTATTTGATTTCTCCCACAGCTGAAATTCAGCCCTCTACTCTATAGTGCTATCATTGGTCAGAGGTGCGGGGCAATCATTCCTTAGTGCATAGTCTAAGTCCATGCAGCCTAAGACTACGATTACGTGTTCTTTCCATTTAGCAAAATTCGAACCAGTTAGTGTTGGGATATTATTAATGTTGGTAGTTACAGATTGCACTGCAATTAAAGAGAGAAATTTATTTAAGCTCACGATTAAACTAAAGCCAAGAACATATAAGTAATATAAAATTATACAAATAAAATAAAATTTTAAATGCATATGAATGGACTCTTTATGAGATACCAAGTACAATATAATGTGTCTTCCTTTTGGTCGACACATTATTTGTTAGCGATACTCTCTAATATAACTCAAACTTTAATTGGCCACACAATGTGTCTTCCTTTGGGCCGATTCATTATGCGCATAATATAATACTTTATATGAGTTATATTTTGGTCCATAACTTACAACAACCTTAATCGGTCATAAAATATATCTTCCTTTGGGCTAATATATTGTGTGCATGATCTGAACAAAATAATATTTTATTCTATAGTTGTAAACTACCTTATGCATATATCTGGCATAAAAGTAACCTTCCTTTGGGTCGATTACTTTTAGCATAGATATATGTCTACCAACATAAAATGCACTAAATCTATCTAAGGTGTCTTCCTTTAGGCTGACACATTAGTTTAACTTAGTAGCATGTTGTATAAATAAACTCAAGAAAATTCTAGGAACTTAATTATAATAGAAATTACTTAATCAGCCTTAACAACATAAAATTAGATTTATTAATCGATTGATACCTTATAGTAATCGATTGGTATAATCCGATCGATTATCCCAATCAATCCGAAAGCTTACTATATGTGACTACATGATTATACATATAACCCTTACTTAAGAAGTTAAAGCTTCGAGTTCTATAATTAAATAGTATTATTTAATACTATTTAATCCCTTAATTAATTTTTAAAAAATTTATTTTTCTTATGTTTTTGTTTACTATTGAAATAACAAACGAAAACAGTTTGTTTATTGTTTCAATGAAACAGTAGTTTCCGACTTCTGTTTCAATTTTTCTTCCTTTAATACGAAACAGTATTCACGGGAAAAAAACTTAAGTAATTAAAAAAACAATATTAATCGATTAAAATCAAACATAATCGATTAAAATTGACGTAGTCACGAGTTTAAGGCTATTAATTATTTAAATTTTAATTATTTCTATTCAAAATTTTAGAGTCGGCAATCAATTGTTCGACCAAAGCAATCGATTAAATCATCATAATTTTACCTAAAATTAGATTAAACGGTGACGATTTTCGTCGTTCTTCGTATTCTTCACAGAAATATGAAAAACTCGAAAAACAAGTCTACCCTAGTTTTCTCTTATATGATTTTCGACGATTAAAAATTTGTATTAACTAGGAAAAACTTAATCTAGCATACAAATAATAAATCAACGAAAAACCTAAACTTTATTGCCAATGAAAAACGACGAAACAGAAACTTGGCTCTGATACCAATTGATAGTTCTCGTAAAACCTAAGCCGCATGAATTCTAAACAACCAAAATAAGAATTCAAATAGGAAAAATAAGAACATATAAGCATGTATCTTCGTTTCATCTAGAACACAACATAAGAAAATAAATAATATATAAACATAATGACAAAGTGTTAGGATCGGTTGAGCTAGAGAAGAGGGGGGGGGGGGTGAATGGCTCACTTCTTTTGCTGACCAACTTTGTTTTGCACAGCGGAAATCTGAAGGCAATGCTAACACCGGTATTTACTTGGTATCCACCTCCTCAAGGAGGTGACTAGTCCAAGGATCCACACCACTCACACTCTTTCACTATCAAAAACCCTCCTTCTCGGAATCACACCGAAGGTGGAGAAACCTTAACAGAAATACAACTCTCCCTTCTCTTCAAAGTAAATATTACAAACACTACAAAGAAGAAGAAGAGAAGGATTACAAGCTTTAACCGGCTTCTTCTTTGCAGGTGAGACTTCAGTACGTAGTGGAGAGGAGCTTGAACCCTTTTCTTTGAATCTTGATCACTTGAGAGCTTTCAAAAGACTTGGAGAGCAATGGAACAGTATGTTTTTCGTTGTTATATGTTTTCCAGTTTCTTCCCGTGTTTTAAACGTTGAGAAAACTAGTCGTTTCTCACGCCGCCGTCGCCGTGGATCGATTGAGATTATATCCCAATCGATTCACAAGTATCCGTTGGAAGCCATCGCGTCAAGATCAACGGTGCAGATTCTTTTATTTGACTTGGATCGATTCGGGCAGCGTTTGAATCGATTCAGCCACTTGCTCATGAAATCGTAGCTTCGTGAATCGATCGGCCGATCGATTCAATAACTTGAATCGATCGGCTGATCGATTCAGAACGATTCTGTGCTTCGCACAGAATATTCATGGATCGATCGGCCGATCGATTCAGTACCTTGAATCGATCGACTGATCGATCCAGACGCATTCTGTGCTGCGCAGAACCTTACCAATCGATCAGCCAATCGATTGCCTTACCTTCAATCGATCGACTGATCGATTCAGAGGCAATCTGCCGCACAGCCATGTCTGAATCGATTTACCAGTCGATCTCTGACAGTGAACCTATCACACACATAATCTTGTGACTTGCAGGAGCTTCTCTTGCCAAGAATCCGGTCCCCGACCTTCTTGGACTTCTCTTGCCTTGTATCTGGTCTTCTGACCTGCAAGAACTCTTTTTGCCAAGAATCCAGTCCTCGGCCTTCTTGGACTTCTCTTGCATCTGGTCTTCTGACCTGCAAGAAACTCCTCCTGCAAACTCACAATGCATGTTAGTTCCATCGTATTAACCTAAACTTAAATAATTGTCAACACATTGAAACTTCCAGGGCATGATTGCACCAACACAAAGAACCTGATTGAAGAGTCATATCTTTGTCATTTAACGTCATCAAGAAGATCCTGTGGAAGAAGAAGCAGCGGAAGGAAAAGGTATGTCTTCCGGAGGAGTTAGGGTTGACGGTGCCGAATTCTCTTCGTCAATGGAGAACGAAGAAACGTCTCAAGGATGCCCTAATCCTCTGGGGACCAACTTATTATATAGTGTACATTTATTATCAGTCCATCGATAATAATAGATGTGAGACTATAAATCCATATATACTGAACATCTATTATCAGCAAATAGTTGATAATAAATGCAGGATTATAGGTTCTACACATATGAGATCCACATACAATTACCCGAAACTGACTAGACATAAGTTAGATCACTTTAAAAAGTTCGGATGGTATTAACATGTGCAATTTATAAATAAATCCACCTAATAAGAATAATTATATCTAACATGTTCATCTGCTTCCTCTTTTAATCAGGCTCTTAACATAGATGAAGACAGATCTTCAAAAGATTTTTCATCAAAGAATTTGCTTTCGTTCATTGCGAATAATGATAAAGTTGTCTCATCAAATTTTACAGTTTCTCATGCCAAGTATTTGAGCATGGGGAACCAGACAGTACTGATATAACTAATACTACACATAAATTTGATGGGTTATTTCGGAAATTGGTATCTCTGAACAATATCATCAAGTTGATAAGGTAAATTCAATTCCTGTTGTACTTTCATGTGAAGACCTTGAGCAGTCAATCTTGGCGGCCGCGGGGGAACAAAAAAAAAAAAAAAGAGATGACATCATCGGGGACTAGTCTAGATGTTGAATTCTTTGATAAATTGTTTTTGATTAGTAAAAATTCTTTGAATTTTTCCGTTCCTGAGAAGGGCACTGTTCAGGCACCATCCAGGTTAGATCAAATCCTGACTCCTGAAGCATTGTTTGGGGCTGCATTTGTGAATGAGCATTAATCGGCTCAAGCACCTGTTTCTACACAGAGAGTGGCAGATGGTGGAAGCAACACTAATGCCTTCCAATCATCGGCTGAACTTTATCCATCCATAGATACATCGGCCCACAGTTACTCAACTTAAGTTTTCCACTAAATCCAATGTCAAATATATCTCAATAAAAGGATTGAACTGCAGCGCTGTGAGAATCCCCGTCATCCGTGGAGGCATTTAACATATTATTGACATTGGAGCTCTGATAAATCTTGTTGAAATAAAATGACTCCCAGAATTAATTATGTCCATTACCTACGAATAAATGGATAGGCAATCAACAGCTCCCTACTTTGCTCGCAGCCTCTCAAACATGCATATAAAAGAGGAATTCATGGCAGTGGCAGGGAAAGCTTCAATTCGTTTTCCTGCATTCCCCGTCCTTATTAACCCATCACAATCCCCCTTTTCCTTGCTCCTCTATTTTCTGCCATCAACAAGCTCACATCGATCTCTCTCTCCTTTCGCCAATTTACCTCGCCTTCTAATTAACTAACTAACTTGCTTGTCATACGGCATGGTCCTTTGAACAACCATATATACAAATTAAACAGGATAATTAAATGGACCCGTCGGAGCTAAAGCGGGTCTTTCAGATGTTCGATCAAAACGGCGACGGAAGCATCACAAACGAGGAGCTGCACGACTCGTTGAAGAACATGGGCCTGCACATCCCGGAGGAGGAGCTGACAGCGATGATCGAGAAGATCGACACGGACGGCGACGGGTGCATGGACATGGAGGAGTTCGGGGCATTGTACCTGATGATCATGGAGGATCGGAACGAGGAGGAAATGGAGGAGGCCTTCAAGGTCTTCGATCAAAACGGGGACGGATTCATCACCGACGAGGAGCTTGGGTTGGTTCTCAGGTCGCTGGGTCTCGAGCAAGGAAAGACCGTCGAGGCCTGCAGGAAGATGATCAGCAAGGTCGATGTTGACGGCGATGGAAAGGTCAATTTCCATGAGTTCAAGCAGATGATGAAGACGGAGGCCTTGCGACCTTGAACCACATGATCTAAGTTAACAAACGTTTATATATATATACACAAGAATTTTGTTACCGAGATTATATATGTTGCCCAAGGAGAGAGCTGAGGGAATGCTATGCGTTTCATCAAATCTATATGCGTGAATATATCACTAAGTAAGACATTTAAAAATATTGAAAACTGAACAATATTATTATTTGTAATAAAGATTGTTATTGTTTTTCAAATATAGCTGGGGAACGTTAATTAATTAGGATTCATCATATTCGATCCCTAACGAGTTCATTTAACTTTTGGTTTTTTATTTAATGTTGAAGATAACTGATTTAGCCTCACAAAAATTAATCACCGCATTAATAATTTTTGATAATACGTCGTTTGCACAATCAATTAATCACCGCACTATTTATTGGGCATGGAGAGGTGCCCGTTAAAGTGACGATTTCACTTTTTGCTACAACAAATGCTTTATGGCATTGCCATGGCACAATGTGCTTTGATGACAGTGGTGCTCAATCTGACTGATACCCGAAGCAACAGATAATATAGGAACTCCTCTGCTTTGTCAGCTTGGCGATTTAAACAAAGACAATCAATGAAAAAGGTATAAGTATCAGGAGTAGGTGTGATACCGCCTTTTAACATTTTATAAAATATGTAGATGAGGCCATGTCTGAGTTCCTTTGCCGATAAAAGTCTGGGATGACTGTACAGCGACTGAGTCAGCCTCTACATATTCTGCTCTTTTACTCTACTTTTTTACAAAGAGCCTTGATAACTATATATACTGTAAGTAATTTTGTCGATCCGGCACGATTGTTTTAATTTCCTATCAATTTCCTCAAGTAGCTAGCATCTGCATCCAATCGACATCCCCAATTTCACAAAACCCATAATAAGTGTCTTGTAGGTTATGGCTGTAGGAACCAATTTAATCCATGCATATCCTTTTATTTCCCTCAAGAATCCCCGTACGTGCTTCGGTTGGCTTTCCGATCTTACGAAAGCCGTAAATCAATCAATTATTGGAGTTATGGCTGACCTAATTAGTTGTTCGTATCTTGCAACAGCTTCTCCGACGTCACCAACTTTAGCAAAACCATCAATAACATTAATATAAAATGTGCAATCTCTACTCGTATTCGTATTTAGTTAATTAGAAGATGATAAATTTATTATAATAATATAGAGATTAATTTTTAAAAGTTGATTATTTATCATTGTCCATGAGAAAAAAAAGATTCCTCCCATCCCTATTCATTTGGTAAAGTTGATTATTTATCTCTCTTTACATAATTTGGGAATGGATTATGAAAAACATTTGAAATGAATGTAATCATCGTTTTACTACAAGTGCAATACCGATACGTACTCCAAAAAAAATGATGAATCAGGTAATACCGAACTTAGATTTGTCTCATTCCAAATTTATATAAAAGAACAAAACTCGACAATACGCATTTGTTATTATATCATGATTAAGAACACACACTTCCATAATAACAAAGGGTTTGTTCTTTTATATAGTCAGTATAAAAAGAAACTACCTCAAATGATCCTACTCAATACATTCATAGTGTACTAGTGTAATTTTATAGTCAAGATAAACTAATACCAAATTACACTACAACCACTCCAATGGTTTGTCCCATTCCATCTTGGTTGTGAACTACTATTTATAATTTATAAAAAACTGATAACATAATCTTCTTTGTGTCTTCTCACACCATGTTATCTTCAATATAAATTAAATGGGCAACTATACTTTGTAAAAATGTAGACATTTGACCAATCTGATTCTTATAAATGTTTATACAAAAGTTAGGCTTTTAGTATACATCCTAACAATCTCCCACTTATACTAAAAGACTATGCTGCCATACATATGATTCTCATCCCCTCAACATGCCCATCAAAAGATCTTGCCTTAAGGGCCTTAGTGAAAAGATCCAGGTTATCTGCTGATGCAATGTAGGCGACAACAACTTCTCCTCGTTATACGATGTCTCGTATTAAGTGGTACTTGCGCTCTATGTGTTTACTTGCCTTATGGACTCGTGGTTTCTTCGAGTTTGCTACTGCACCACTTATTATCACAATACACTGTAATAATTTTGGGCAAACCAGGAATCACATCTAAATCCATCATGAAGTTTTTGAGTCATACAACTTCTATGGCTACCTCAGAGGCTACCACATACTCAGCTTCTATGGTGGAATCTGAAATGCATTTCTGCTTAACACTTCTCCATTGTTATGACTCCACTTCATAAAGTAAACACAAACCCCCGAGGTTGACTTACTATTGTCCCTATCTGATTGGGAATCTGGATCCATGTAGCCCACAGGGAGTAAGTTATCTACTTGGTAAACCAGCATATAATCTCTAGTCCTTCTCAGGTACTTTAATATATGTTTTACGACAGTCCAATGTCTTTGTCTTGGGTTATTTTGATATCTGTTAACTATGCCCATGGTAAAACAGATATCTGGTCTCGTACATAGCATCGTATATATTAGGCTTCCTACAGCATAAGGAACTTCCTTCATTTCCTCTATCTCTTTTGATGTCTTAGGAGACATCTCTTTAGATAAGAGTACTTCATGCTGAAAAGGTAGAAAAACTTTCTTGGAGTTTTGCATGCTAAAACGAGCTAGGATAGTATCGATATATAAAGTTTGGGATAAGCACAATATTCTTTTCTTGCGATCCCTTATTACTTTGATCCCAAGAATATGTCCGCATTCTCCCAAGTTCTCATATTGAATTGCTTGGACAACCATACTCTTACTTCTGACAACACTTTGATACTGTTGCCAACTATTAAAATGTCATCTACGTATAATACAAGAAATACCACCACGTTTCCGTCACACTTCTTGTATACACAAGACTCATCCGGTCACTGAATAAATCCATAAGACTGGATTATTTCATTAAATCGGATATTCCGAGATCTTGAAGCTTGCTTCAGTCCATAAATAGACCGATTGAGTTTTCATACAAGATGCACTTTGCCCTTTGCAATAAACCCCTCTGGTTGCTTCATATGAATGTTTCTTCAAGACTTCCATTAAGGAAAGCTGTCTTGACATCCATTTGCCAAACCTCATAATTCATATGAGCAGCAATAGATAAAAGTATTCGGATAGACTTAAACATAGCTACCGGTGAAAAGGTTTCCTCATAATCGATTTTCTCTTTCTGAGTATATCCTTTTGCAATAAGCCTTGCTTTAAAAGTTCACACCTTCCCGTCTGCCCCTCTTTTTCTTTTATAGACTTATTTACACCCAATGACTTTTACACCATTTGGTGGTTTTACAAGCTCTCAGACCTTATTAGAATACATAGATTCTATTTCAGAGTTCATTGCACTTTGCCAAGATGTTGCATCTTTATCTTGGAATGCTTCATCATATGTGCAGGAATCAGGTTTATGTTCACCAAGAATCAAGTTCAAGACTCTCCAAAAAATATGAATCTACCAGGTTGTCGAACAACCCTCCCACTACGACGTGACATTGTTTGTAATTGTGCATCATTTGTGACACGTGTTGTAGTTTCTTGTGGTATCTCATATTGTACAGTTGGTACTAGTTTAGACATGTAACGACCCGGCCCTTTGGCCTCTTGGGCGGCCCTTGCGGCGGCCCACTGGCGGCCCCTTATGTTGCCGCTCACTTGGCTACCAGGATTCATAAACTCTAGTACTTAAGCCTGGAGATCTAGAGTTCGAATCCTGAAGAAGGCAAAAATCCACTGCCAAGGGTGGAAAGTTCTAGTGAGTAACGACACGGCTAAGGGTCGTCGGTCGACGACATGAGAGGTCACCAAATGGGCCGACGACATAAGGGCCGCCAGTGGACCGCCGCAAGGGCCGCCCAAGAGGCCAAAGGGTCGGGTCGTTACAAGACTTGTCTTCTCTAATTTTCTTAAGAACAATTTTTCTTATGGGCTTGTGGTTCATTACATAGTCCTCTTCTAAAAATCAAGCATTGGTGCTAACAATGACCTTCTGATTTTTAGGACTATAAACCTCCTTTCGTTTCTCTAGGATAACCCACAAAGAAGTGAACTCCTGTCCAACTTATCAGTGTCTCTCTTCAGCACATGTGTTGGACTACCCCAAATCCGAATATGCTTCAGACTAGACTTACGCTCATTCTACAATTCTATGAGAGTAGAGGGTTCTGACTTTAAAAGGTACTATGTTCATTGTCGTTTCTAGAGTATATCTCCAAAATGAATTTGGTAATTCTGAATAACTCATTATCAATCTAACCATTCCCATAAGAGTTTTATACCTTCGTTCTGCTACACCATTCTGTTGGGGTGTACGAGGTGTAGATAGTTGGGATTGAATCCCGACTTCTGATAAGTAACTCCTAAACTCTCCTAAGAGGTACTTGCCACTACGATCACACCGTAGTGTCTTGATAGTTTTACCATGACGTTTCTCCACATTAGCCTTGTACTCTTTGAACTTATCAAAGCACTCAGACTTACGGCGCATCAAGTAAATGTACCCGTATCTCGAATAGTCATTTATAAAAGAGACGAAATATTCGAAATTACCTCTTGCCTGAATAGTCATAGGTCCACACAAATCAGAATGAATCAATTCCAACACATCTTTGGCTCTATACCTCTTAGCCTTAAAAGATCTTTTGGTCATTTTTCCTTCTAAGCAAGACTCGCAGGTTGGAAAGTTTTCCACCACCAATGAACCTAAAAGTTCATCGGCTTTTAACCTTTGAATCCTACTCAAGTTAATATAACCTAGCCTTATATGCCAAAGATATGTTTGGTTCATTTCCGAACGTTGCTTTCTCTTATTAGAATTAGAAGATGTGTTATTAATTTTCATTTGTTGCATTATGAGAGTTATTGGATTTAGAGTATACAAATTGCCAACTAATGTACCAGAACAGATAACCAATCTATTTTACTTGACAACCACTTTGTCATCAAAAGAAATAGGATTTAGAAACTGAAATCAAATTTTTTCTAAAACTTGGTACATAAAGACAATTTCTTAAAATCAGTGTTTTATTCCTATCAAAGGATAAATAAACATCTCCCACTGCAACAGCCACCACTTTCGTAGCATTGCCCATGTAAACGGTGATTTCTACTTCATGTAGTTGTCGGGTTTCCTTGAACCCCTGCAATGAATTGTAGACATGATCAGTGACTCCCGTATCTACACACCAGGTACCGGTAGATAACACCACTAAACATATTTCAATAACTAATGAATAAGATACACCTATATTGTTCTCATTTCTGAGAGGACAGTCCACCTTAATGTCCAAGTTTTGTTTCCAATCATTATAATTGGGACTACTAAGTCTATAGTATAACAGTTAGGGAATTGAAAACCTAATTGAAATCCAAAGAATCACAAAATATTTGGTTAAGACCAACACCTCAAAATCCCATGAATTTTGTATGTCACTCTAGTGTGGACGTATCATTAATTTTATTATCTTGTCATCCTAACTTTATGACAAATAAAATTAATAGTTGGTCTGTCTTCAAACAAATATTTGGTTAAAACCTTAGAATTTAAAATAATATTGATTTCTCAAAACAATATCATTTAAATTCACCAACACTTCAAAAATCGTGAATTTTGTATGCCACGATAGTGTAGACGTATACATATTCAAACATTTGTAAGAGGAGAGTCTTACCCATTAATTATCTTGTCAACTTAAAATTACCTCAAACACCATGAATTTTGAATGTCACAATAGTGTGGGCGTATACAAATTCAATCATTAGTCAAATATCTACATTTGTATGCTAATTGTAATTGTTCAATTAATTTATATTGTAGATAACATGGTGTGTGATGTTACACACAAAATATCATGTTATCAATTCCTTATAAATTATAAACAGTAGCTCACGACTAAGATGGAAAGGAACAAACTATTGGAATAGTCGTAGTGTAATTTGGTATTAGTTTATCTTAACTATAAAATTACACTAGTACACTCTGAGTGTATTGAGCAGGACCATTTAAGGTAAGTTCTTTTTATACTGACTAAATAAAAGAACAAGACCTTTGTTATTATGGAAGTGTGTGCTCTTAATCTTGATATAATAACAAGCACATATATCTAGTATTTATTTCTTTGACTTATCAATAGGTGAGATTTAGTTTGATAAATCAAGAGACTCGATAAGTTGGGAAATGATATTATTTATAGTGTGCGTTGTTAGTTATAGAAGGAAACTATGTCCTAGTAATCTAGGTTGATAATGTCCCTAAGAGGAGCTCATAAGGATTGTCATGTAAACCCTGCGGGTGGACTTAGTCTGACATGATGATAAGGTTGAGTGGTACTACTCTTGGAGCTAGATATTAATTAAATGAGTTGTTAGTAACTCATTTAATTAGTGGACATTCGATATCTTAAACACAGGGAGATTAACAGACTCATGATAAAGAGGAGCCCATATAGATATGGGGATTGGTGCGGTAGTTCAATAATAACTCTTTAGTGGAATGAGATATTATTGATGAACTTGAGTTGGGTGTTCGGGGCGAACACAGAAAGCTCAAGTTAATCAGGAGACCAAAACCAATTCCTCCTCTCGGTCCCTGTCGTTGCCTCTTATTTATAAAGTGTTATACCCACCCATACCCACCTTCTTACCCACCTTAAGGTGGTCGGCCAAGCCTAGCTTGGAGCCCAAGCTAGGGCCGACCAAACCAAGGTGAGATGGTGGCCGGCCCTAGCTTGAACCCAAGCTTGGTGTGGTCGGCCAAAATAAATTAAAAAGGATTTTATTTTTTAAAATCTTTCTTATGTGGAAGCCATGGTTTTAAAAGAGAGTTTAAAATTTAAATCTTTCCTTTTATAGTTTTCTACAAAAGATTAAGAGAAAAGTTTGATATCTTTCCTTATTTGTAGTTAAAAGGAAGATTTTAATTTTTTGATAAAACTTTCCTTTTTAACCATCCTCATGATTTTAAAAGAGAGTTTTAAAATTTAAATCTTTCCTTTTATAGTTTCTACAAAAGATTAAGAAAAGATTTGATATCTTTCCTTATTTGTAGATTGAAAGGAAGATTTTAATTTTAGAAAAAACTTTCCTTTTTGTAAATCATCCATATGTTTTAATAGAGAGATTTTAATTTATAAAAGTTTCCTTTTATGACCAACCATGAAGGAAATTTTTTAAAGGGAAATTTTTATTTTAAAAATTTCCAGAAACAAATTAGGAAGTTTTAATTTTGTGTTTAAAACTTTTCTTAATTGGAGGGATTAAGGTGGCCGACCATGTGTAGTTTAAAAAGGGAAATTTTTATTAAACTTTCATTTTCATTGGCAAAGAGAATAAGGAAGTTTTAATAAAACTTTTCTTATTTGCCAAGACCAAGGAATATAAAAGAGAAGGTAGAGGTGCCTCACCTCATAACATATAATCTAGTATTCCCCTCTTCTATTTCTTGGTGGTGTGGCCGACCCTCTCATCCTTTATCTTCTCCTATTCTTCTTCCTTGGTGGCCGGTGACATCTCATCTCAAGGAGCTTGGTGGTGGCCGAACCTCATCTTCTCTTGGAGTTCTTGTGGTGGTCGAAACTTGCTTAGAGAAGAAGGAAGCTTGGGTGGATTCTCGTCTTGGTAGATCGTCGCCCACACGGCGCCTGAGATAAGAAGAGGAATACGACAGAAGATCGTGAGGTCTATAAGCTATAAAAGGTATAACTAGTTATTAGTTTCAGCATCATAACTAGTTCATCTTTTTATTTAGATCTTGAAATACCAAACACAAGAGACTAATGAATCTAGGTAATCGAATTTATGTTTTCGAGTTTGTGTTTCTTTTGTTTTTCGAATTTGTGATTCGATTGTTCTTTTTGGTTAAACCTAGGGTTACTATAAGGAAATTAAATATTAAATTTCGTTGAAAGGTTTTGTCTAGGAAGTAGTGGATGCTCCCATACCCAAGAAGGCCTAGTGCCTCGCTATGTTTAACCTGGAAGTCAATATCTGAAATTAATATTTAATTGAATTTGTAACATGGGTGGATTTGAATCAATAATGTTAAGCATCGTTTGCGATCTAAGTCTAAACCACTAAGAGCAGATAAGTTGAATTTGGAATCAATAATGTTAAGTTTCGTTTGTGATTCCAAATTTAATTTCTAAAGAACACAATATGTTGTTAGGAATGATTCAGGACTTGTACAAGGGAACCAGTACGATATTCCCAGTAGCAACCCACAGAACTGACATCCTGTAGCACTCCACTCCTTGTAGGACTAATGGGACTAATGGTATAAGCTGAGCTTTCTCGGCATAAGATAATGTGGATTTCGACCATGAACCGATCCTACAGGTAACTGAGTCCAGAAGTGTGTTGTAGTCTAAGATCTTTAATTTCTGGGAGGCTATGGGAATTCCCAAGTATCTGAAGGTTATCTCCCCTATCTGAAATCTTGTGATGGTGAGTAACTGGTCCTGTGGAGGGGGGTCTATCCTTGCTATATAAATGCTAGACTTGGCTAAGTTGGTTGTAAGACCGGCTATCTGAGCAAACTGTGATAAGCATTCAACTAGCTGTGTGACTGAAGGGACATCACCCCTGAAATACTAACAGGTCATTTGCATGCACCAAATGTGCTATCCTCAGAGGCTTACATTTGTGTTGAAAGTGGAAATCGGACCTGATGGTGTGTTGTGCTAGTGATCGGGATAGATACTCCATTCACAGTCCAAAGAGGTAAAGGGAATAGAGGATCCTCCTGTCTAAGTCCTCTATCACCTTTGAAAAACTTATGCATGATGTCGTTAATCACTACAGAGAAAGAAGTGGTGGTGATGCATTCTCTTATCCATGCGATATAACGGTTGGGAACTGTAATGCTACTAAGACATCTTGTAAGAAACCCCAGTGCACCGAGTCAAAGGTCTTCTGTAGATCCACTTTTAATGTACATCTCAGTGAGATTTCATTTTCTAGTGTAATTGTTGAGTAGTTTTTGTGCCAAGTGGATATTATTGGTAATAATACGACTTTTGACAAAGCCGGTCTGAGCAGGATATAGAAGATGATTTGAGACCTCTGTTAGTCTGCTAGCCAAGAGTTTGGAGATCACCTTGTAAAATACCGTGCAGCAGGAAATAGGTATGTAATCTTGCACCTTGTTTGCGTGAGCTATTTTTTGTACTAAGACAATCAGAGTGTGATTCTATGATTTTAGGAGTTGCCTAGTAGTGAAGAACTCTGACACAGTTAAGGTGATGTCATCCTTTACTGTATTTCATGTCTGTTTAAAAAATTTAGAGTTGTATCTATCTGGGTTCGATGCCTTAAGGTCTTCTATACTGAAAAGAGCACTCTTGACCTCGTATACAGTTGGGATCCTTACTAATTAAGCTTGATGATCAGCCATCAAAAGTCTCCCAAACTACATACACTCGATCTGAAAAGTGATATGTATTACCTGTGTCCCTAGCTGCTCCTGATAGTATTTGACAAAAATTTGAACAACTTCCTGAGGACTGGTGGTAGAAGTCCTATTTTTTTTTTCAATAGTTATTATTTCTCTTTTTTTATTATTTCTTTGGACTAAAAAGTAAAAAGTAGAATAAGGGATATTTCTATCAATTTACTTGAATTATGCATGCTTTATCTTTTGTCAATAGAAGAGATACTTAACTTGTGTTAATATATCCTTTAAATGAAAATCCTCTCCTGTACCCTTATGTGCGTATATATTTATTTATACAAGAGGTGATATTTGATAGAGTTGAGTGGCTAGATCTACTGAGACAGTCGACTTCAGAGAAACTCACTGTTGGTTCTCTAACGACTAGCAGCTTGTGACAAATATATATGTAAATACTTTCATTTTATAATTTTTTTTTTTTGTTACAACAAGAATGAAAGGTCAATGAGACTCCATATCCTGCACATCTCCAAAACCACCAGAATCAGCAAAATATCGTCTCCTGCTTCTGCCATTGGCAGGACGGCAAGCCCCCTTCACCCAGCGCTCTCTTGTTCACTTCAGTAACTAAGTAGCGTTGCCTCTTTCTCCTCTGTTTCCGGCGGTGGGCAGTGAGAAGAGCCGAATGGCCATGGCCTCCGCGGCGTTTCCGTCTTACAAGGTACAATCAGCTATCAGATACTCATCCATCCAGATCGCTTGTAACCAAGTTGTTTTTTTTTTGCTGGAGGGGTTGATCAGCTGGCGCAAGGTGCGGGATTCCTTCAGCAACGGATAATGTGTGTCAGAAAGAAGGACAAGGAGACGGATCTTCATCATCCTTTCGAAGTCGTCGAGATCACGCCGCCACCAAGGAACCTTGGCATCCGCTGCTTCCCTTCGGTATTGTTTCTCCAACCTCATCCTCCGCCTCTGGCTTTTCGTCTGTTGTCTTTGCTTGACTCCTTTTGACACTTCTTATGTGATATGCTAACACATAGTGATGTTAGAAAATGTTAAAACTCCGAGACTCTATTACTTGGATTTGACTAGACGGTGGAATGTGCTTAAATTATCGTATTGATACGACAAATTTGAATGTTTGATTGTTGTGCGATGCAACAGAACAAAATTTAGTTAGCCTCAATAATTAAGAAAATTGTTCAGTGATAAATATGTGACATAGCACGTTGCTGTTGTGGACAAACCATGACAGAGAGAAAAATCTGCCTACTGTTTGAATAGGCTTAGTTCTCCAGTAAAGAAAGTTGGCTAGGCTAAACTGAAATGAGTGTTTATCTGGAATGAGTACTGGAATAGGGCCAACTCGATCAAATAACAAGTAATTCTGCAAAGTGGACCTCATTGCGGCTGGAATGGATTACCTTGGGAGGTGCTTCTCCCATCTTGTTGAATAATTCTAAACTAAGCGGGATTGTGAAAATGTAGACAACTTGATCATTTGTCTTGATGTACTCTAGTTGTAGTCTCCTCGGGGCGGTGCAGTGGTTAAGGCATGGGTGTTGCCACATTAGGTCATGTGATCGAAATTTAGTGTGTCCGATCATGCCTTCCCCAATGCCTTGGCCATTGCACTAATGGTTAGTAGCCGCCCATGATTTACCTCCTCCATGTTGGCTAGGGATGGGTTGGCAGGGGTGAGCGAATCGCCTTTTTTTTGCCACATTGATGTACTCTGGTTGCATCTCCTTTCTTTTCATGCATCCCAAATAAAATAAGAGCAAGGAATGATGTTCTTACTTTTTTCATGAAACACTGGATTCTTGGCCAATGTATTTGCTAACTTTTTATCAGCATAAATTCATATTTTTTTCCTTCGACTCGTGCACCCTTTATTTCTTGCAACAACATATAGAAAAACATAAACATGAAGATGCCACTACATATTCCACCTCATAAGTAGAAAGTGCACTGATTGATATTCCTTTCAATGACAAGTAAAGACACCTCCTTTGCAGAAAACTGCTTGTACTCTTCTGGTCTTCCAAATCTCTACCCATAGGTCTATCTAAATAGCCAATAAGTTAAAACCCATCAGAACATGAATACAGTGAACCATGTTCTTTTGATGTATGGAGTAATTTTTTCTAAGTATTCCCATTTGTGCTGAACTTGGTTCGTCCATAAGACAATTCCCTAATCCCATGCCATACAAAGTATCCTGCCGTTATGTCTTGCACATGCCAAGTAGCTTAAGCTTCCCACTGAGCTTTTTTTTACGAAGTGCGTCAATTATTTCATCATCATCATGTTGTCGAGGGTTGATGCCACACTCGGTGTGCAAACTGGTTTGTAATTCTCTATTTTGAAACGTTTGAGAACTTCATTTGCATATGCCTCTTGAGAAACAAAGATATTTTCTTCACTTTGCTTCACCTCAACGCCAAGTAAAAATGAGCCCAAAATCAATCATCCGAAATTCTTGAACTATTTAATCTTCAAACATGAGTGAGTTGGTTCCTTAAAAATTGAGATCATCTACATACAAGAAAACATGCAATTTATCTTTATTGTTATTCTTCCTTATACAAGAGAATTTCTCATACAAGAGAATTTCTATAAGGATATTGGACATAACTATTCTTCTTAAAGTAATTATCAAGTCTAGCATTCTATGTGGTTTGAGCTTGCTTTAGACCATAAAATTCTTTCTTTACATGGAGATCTTTTCCTTCACTTCTATAATATTCCAATTTAGTTCTACTTGGTGAATGTTGTGAGCTAATAGAGGAGTTTTGTAAGCATTTGTGTTTAAACATTTTAGGCCAATTGTTAGACCCAATATGTTAATAGGTAAGTGCTTTTTCTAAGCGACAATTGATATCAGAGTGGACTTAATTCTAAGCATGATGAGTTACTAGGAATGACTGCCTATATAATGAATGGTATAGCCACCATTTGACCTCACATACTGCTAATTAGGGAGGAGTTTTGAGTTATTAGTTGAGAGTTTGGTTCTTAACGAGACTATCAACTTGGGTTTAAGCATTTTAGGCCAATGATAAGCTAAGACATTCTCTCATCTAAGAGGGGCATGACAACTTCATTTTTTGATGCATCTCATGATTTGATCAACATATACTACTCAAGAAATTATTTCAAAAATTCCGATTTGACATCTATTCATTAGATTGTCCATTTATGACATGCAACAAGAAAAATAATGTATCTAAAAGTTTCTATTCAAATGACCGTAACAAGTACATCGTCATTGCCAATTCTAGACTTTTTCTTGTATCCTTTTGCCACCAAAGTTGCTTACTTTTCAACTAGGTTATGTGCATTTCTCTTTATCTGCTGCACCCATTTTACACCAAAAGGATTTGGCTCTTTCGGTAGAGAAGTTTGCTCCCAAGTGCTGTTCTTTTGATTTCTAGAGTCCCTTCATCCATCGTTTTGCTCCATTGTTCATCCTGTATAGCATCTTTAACTTTTAGCTGTTTACTATCAAAGAGTAAACAAACAAGATGCAATTCATCTATTATATCATAACATTCTTAAGATGTTTTTGTTTACTCTGAACTTGGATTGGATTGTCTTGTGAAATGAAATTAATAGTCAATAACTAAATTGTTGGCGTTGATGAAAGAGGTGGTGATGGCAAATGGTCGATGTGTTTTCAAACCCAAACATCCTTGAATCTTCTTTGACTTTGTTTTGCCAATTTTATGAGTCTTCTTCGGTGAATTTTACATCTCTATTTATAGTAACTTTTGAAAATTAGGTTCTAAATCACTTGTATGCTTTGAATTTGGTGAACATACCTAATATAAGCTTTGAAACTTTTATCCTCCAATTAGGTTCTTTTGCGAGGTACATGTGCATAAGCAATAGAGCCAAAAAAAACCATCAAACATGAGATGCTTGGCTTTCTCCCCATCCATTATGCTTTAGGTGGCGTATTCTCCAATCTTGATGTGCGACACCACTTCCGGATGAAGATGACATTAGCTACCACCACGTCCCAAAACTTTTGAGCATATTTCTCATTATATATTGAGAGTTCTTCTATTGTTTTCTTTTTTGCAAAGCCATTTTTTTATGTAGAATATAAGGAGCAATTAGGTGATCATACCATGTTTATCGCAATTGTCTTCGAATTCATTGGATGTGAAGCCTCCACTTCAATCTAGTTGAATTGTATTGATGGAAAAATCACTTACATTATTCACTAAGATTTAAACTTCTTGAACATTGTCAACACCTCCACTTTTTCTATTATGAAATACACTTGCATGTTTTCTAGTATAATCATCTATGGAAGTGGAGAAGTAGTGATTCATACCCAAAGATGATGGGGGTAATACAATCACATGCATCAGTGTGGCAAGTTGTAGTGGCTTATCAGATCTAAAACTTGCATCATGGGGAACACTACCTTTCGCATGTTTAGAAGAACACACCCGTCGTATATTTGATTTGGATGTTGAATTTCAGGAAGACCATACATCATCTTCTTGGTTGATAGCTTTCTAAGATCACCAAAGCTTTAAGTGTCCAAGATTCAAATTCTAAGTTCATGAGGATTCATCCATACAAGGTTTTAAGCACTTTTCCACATCTCTTTGAAGGTTTAGAATACAGAATTGGTCCTCTTTGACATATCCACTTGAGCAATTCAGCGAATCATGCAAGTTCTTGTATAAGCTGATCATTCATCATGTGAATATCAAAACCATTCTCTAATGGTTGTCCAAAACTAAGAATATTGCCTTTCATATCCAACCCATAAAATCATGTGAAAGTTAACTTCCAAAGCATATTCTAACACATTTTCCTTTCATTGGTACTTTGGATGAGTATCCAGATTAGATTTGTGCTTTCACAATATCATTGATATCCATGAATTTTCCTTCATCTTCACACATATGATTACTTGTCCGTGGTGTCCAAGTACCATTTATTTTGCCTCAATTCTTCTTCTTCATGCGCAAGCAACAAAAGAGGTTCATGACTTCCATCTTAATAAGATCTTTCTTTAACCTGATTGTTCTTGTTATAATTACATTCAGAAGCATAATGACCATTTGTCTTTGCAAATGAAACATTGAATTTTAAAACAATCTACCTTTGCCTATCGATGTTCATCTTCTATACTCTTCCTATGAACTTTAGACATCTTCATCACTTCTTCTATAGCCTCCTTGTCCTTGTCCCCAAACATATCCATGGACTTTTCAAAGTAGAATGTTTTCATTTAATAATTTGGCACAAATGAAAATTCAATTTAGCCTTTTTAGAGACACGAATATGACTCTTGAATGGGTCTTTTCAAAAGACAAATCTTATTGAATGGACATGTCTCAAGAAATACATGTTGTTTAAAATAACTTGAAAAATTAAGTTTAGTTAATTATTTTAATAGGACGAAACATATTTTAGTTCAATATCAATTCGTCCAATCAAAGATTCACTTATCAAAGGTCGGATCTGAGGAAAATGTCTTGGGCATGGCCACTAAGATGGTTCTTCTTGACAAGTTGGATTGATTTTTTTTCATTAACTGAATGTAAAAGATCCTCAAGTGATTTTGAATCAATCTAGAAACTACAGGCATGATCGTTCAAAATCAACTCTAATTAAGTTCTCAAAATTTTGGACCACATGTGGACTTACTAGTTTATCCTTTTGCTCAATAATTTGGTCTAACTCAGTAATATGGTAGGATGCATTTCACAAATGTTGAGGATATAGGTGGAAATTGCATCCCAAATATTAAGGTTAAGAAACGACCTGTACTTAGATGTTAGAATACTTTTTTGATGTTTCTTTCAAGATAAGACATTCTCATATCGGAAGAGGAATTCTTGGGAAGAAAGGAGACTGGAGGTTGTTCTTGAGCATCTCCTTGTGGCTTTTACAAGGAGTTGTGATATTATATTTCTTTCGTCTTTTTGTTTTCCAACCTTGTTTAGTTAGTTGTATTGGTAGCATATTTCTTTAAGCACTATTGGTGGAAAATTTGGGCACCAGGGAGTACTATGTGAGATTGTTGTTTTTGAATTATTTTACTCCCATGAATGTAGCTCATTTTGGTAAACTTCTTGAATCTCGCGTGTTTGTAGTAGCTTGATGATTGCCTATTTTCTTGTTAATTTCCACAAGGTCTTGAGATATTTCCTAATTTTCAACTCTATGAAAGTTCTACAAAAGATTTTTCACAACTCTAAAAACACAATAAATCACAAGTTCATCATAAACTTTCAAACAACCATAGTTACATACTCACAATGAAGTACAACACTATTGGGTTTTTTCCTTATAGATACTGTTGACTAAACCATTTGTCTGTACTTTCACGATAAATATATGTGTTCTTCGATTATGTTTTGGATTGAAGGTTGAAGAAGCATTTCATGTCCTAAAGTACTTCTTTAATGTTTGCCTCTGAAATTGATGTTACTCCTGCTCAATTTGGGAATTAAAATGGTACAAAGCAAAATACATCTGCACATGTTAGTACATCGAACTAGTCAAATAAGCTAAACATTGAAGTTGTGCAGATGGTTTTAGAGTTTTTAGTTTGTGTGTGTGTGTGTGTGTGTGTGTCCAGGACAGTAGGCTATAGCTGCATAATATTATTCTTCTAATCATCATATTTGTTGATATCTTGTAGAACATACACTGCGGAGAAAGCGTGACGATAGAAGGACAAACATACACAGTTTCTGCAGTGACTCATAGGTATCAATTACGCAAGGGAAAGTATGAACCACGAGAGAAGAGGCTTGATGTGCAAAGGACCGGTAGATATATTTTGAACTTGTATCTGAATGATCTGCTAGAGAAGTCTTGAGGTTAATTTGCTACAGTGACTGGTCCCGTGAATTTGTCATTTCACCCATTGCAATGCGACCGTGCTTTATCAGTTGCTTAGATCTCTTCAATTTGATGCAAGGTTAAGTTAGGTTAGGTTGTCAGTTTGATGCTGAGTTATCCGCACATCATCGTACATAACAAAATAGTGTTACCGTATGGTCAGCAAGAATTGCGCATTTTAAAACAATGAATACAAAAGAAATTAAAGTTCCGCTTCCTGACAATTTCCTTCAAATTCGGAGGATCCGATATCTAATGAAGGAATTTTTTAAATTCAATTAAATAATTAGATAATTAGGTATGAAATTTTGTAAATGTAGATATTAGAAATTTAAGTATAGATAGGTGATTTTTACATAAAACAAGGGGTGATATCCTCTATCTTTATCGGTGAAATTTTATGATGCTAGGGTTCCACTGACGGCAAAGGGGCAAAGGGGGGGGGGGGTGATCGCCGATGTCGCCCCCTCGATGGATCCGTCCCTGTATATAATACTCGAGTTTTCTATAATGCGGACTTGTTTCTATGTAAGGTGCCTAGATTCAAATAGATTTTTTTTAAATTTTTTTAGGTATGTTATATGTATTTAGGGTTTAAAATTATAAAATTTAGAAGTTGAGTTATAATGACTCTTATCCAATAAGATTTTTACTCTAGGGTTCAAGTTTTTCTCTTAGCTTATAGTGTTCAAAATTGAACATTTTAGAGGTTTATATAAATGGTAATATGATATTTGGATAGAATGTGGATATTCGATCTTCTAATGAGTATGAGAATGAAGATGAGAATAAGGATGAGGATGAAGATGAAAATTGAAAACTTGATAAGGATGGAGATGAGGATGAATATAATAAATAGGAATGGAAATAGATGATATAAAATTCAACCCAAATTTGACCATTGTCATTCCTACTCTTTTGGTATGCAAACGATAATTTATTTCTTTTTTATTTATAGTTGACACCAGTTATCTAACTAGGTATCTAGCTTACTTTCAGTAATCTTGGATGTGATTAGCTCAACATAATTTTTTAACCGGTTATCAAGATAAATTAAAAGTGCTTACAATGAGCGGTCCATCAATCCAACTGATCCGGTGGTTAGGGGGGCCTGCTCTGCTGGAGGTCAAAGTGGTCAACGTCCTAGGCAGGTGTCCGATCGGGCGAACTACCTCCCCGATCAGCAGGAAGAGTAGCCGGTTCGACACTTCGACAACTCGGTCAGACACCGAGCTTCCGACGCTTATAAAGCTCAAAGCAGGGAGAGACGAAGGCCGAGCGGTCATCCCGCTCGACTAGTCAGTGGACGCAGCCTCGACCCGGCAGGCATGACTCCCTCGCCTGACAGGGTGGAGCCGGTAGCAGCTCATCAGCCGAGCAGACGCTCGGCCCGACCGTTGCATCGCCCGGACGGTAAACTGGCCGAACGGCTCTCCCACTTGGCCCAATAACAGACAAAAGGGGCAGTTGGCGATATCTTCCTAGGGACCAGTGTCATCGATAGGCGGCATGGTCGGCGGTGGGGTCAGACGGAGAATCGTACGGTGGAAGCTTCCACTGTCGTGTCAAGGATATGCTCGGGTCGTTAAGGTATGACGTCAGACACACTTTTTTGACACGACCTTTTCAGGTATGATTTGGGAAACATGTACGCCTTGGGAAGTGTGCACACGCCTCCTGGGAGCTCTATATAAGAAGCCCCAAAGCTTCATCATAGGTATGTTTTGACTATTGTAGCTATAGTCACGTTACTGCTCCTTTCTTCTCTACTTCGTTTACTCATTGTCGGTAGCTGACTTGAGCGTCGGAGGGCCATCGCCGGGGAACCCCTCCCTAGCTCGGCACTAACGACTCTGTGGTTACAGGCTTATCTCGTTGGAGGTCCACGTCATCTTCAGTCCACGTCCAGTCAACGTGAGCGCCACCTCCCCAGCGTCCGTTGACTCACTCTCGAACATGATCAAATTTGGCGCCGTCTGTGGGAACACACCTGAATCTGAGCTGAGAAGATGGACGAAACTGGACGTCTCCACACTGTGACGCTCACTCTAGAGGAGCTCGATGCGCTCATTCAGGTACGAGCATCAAAGATAGTTGAGCAGCAACAACAAAAGACACTAGCTAATCAGCTAGCGCAACAAGCAACGTCGGCATCAGGGGGCCGAGTGACGCATGAGGACCAGCCGGAGCAACTCTCCATATGGGGACAGAACAAGATGCCGACCGGCACTCCAGGAGAGGTTTCGCCGGTGCCCATTCCGTTTCACCGGGCATTATTTCAGACGCCCTCAGAGATTGCTCAAGCCAACTAGGATAGGGGTTCTTCAGATGAGGCTCCCGTTCGAGATGCAAGAAAGGGAAAAGCGCTCCGAGCTGATTCATTGCCCGAGAAAATCAACTAATAGTTCTCCGAGGCCATTCTGCAAGATCCGCTGCCGAAGCACTACGCTCCCCTGGCGATCGAAGAATATAACGGGTCGACCGACCCGAATGACCATCTCAGTAAGTTCTATAACGCCGCTACCCTTCATCAGTACACAAATGGAGTCAAGTGCCAAGTTTTCCTCACTACGCTCTCCGGCTCGGCCCAACGGTGGTTTAGAAGGCTACCGGACGGGTCTATCCGAAGTTTCAAAGACTTCCGAACGGCTTTCCTTCACCACTTCGCAAGCAACAGACGCTATCAGAAAACAAGCGTCAGCCTGTTTTCCATGAAGCAAGGCTAGAGGGAGACTCTATGAGTCTATATCCAGTGCTTCAACCAGGTGGCGATAGATATCCTCTCGGTCTCGTCCGAGACCATGATGAACGCATTCACGCAAGGGCTTGTGGACGAGGGCTTCTTCCGATCTCTCGTCAGGAAGCCGCCCCGCGACTATGACCACATGTTGAAGAAGGCCAATGAGTACATAAACGTGGAAGAAGCCCAGGCGGCCAGAAGGAAGGAGGCTCCATCTGAACCATCGGCGTCGGCTGAATGACAGTCGACGTCCAGCCATCAACCTCCGAGAGGGCCCCGAGCCGAAGGAGTATGCCCACACCAGGAAGCGAGGCCACACGTCGTCCAACATGTTGTCGTAGAACAGCCGAGGCCTTAGGGGAAGGTATGGACCCCTTTGTTCTGCTCATTCCATCAGTCTGCATCTCACAACACCCGCGACTGTCGCGGATTCAACTCGGTCGCCCAACCAGCACCTAAGAGTTATCATCGCTGATCCCTTTCTCCTGACCAGTGACACGAGCATCATCGTTCCGATCGGGGAGAGGAAGCAAGGCGATCACCAGGGAAACCTCATCGGAGAAGCACGGAGCCGACAAGAGTCGGGCGTGAGCGAAGCAGGTCGTCCGCTCGAGAGGAGGAAAATAGGAGCAATGCTGCTCGAGGGGAGATCAACAATCATAGTTGGCGGGCCGACCGAGGGAGTTTCCAATCGAGCTCGGAAGTCACACGCCCGACGGTTAGAAATCCATGCGGTGGGTTGCAACTAGGAATAGGCAATTGGACCCGAGATTAGCTTCGACCCTCGGGATCTCGAAGGAGTTGAAGTGCCGCATGACGACGCGCTCATTATTCGAGCGGTAATCGCCAATTACACTATTCACCGTATATTCATTGACACAGGCAGCTCGGTCAACATCATTTTCAAGAAGGCGTTTGACCAGCTCCAAATCGACCAAGGTGAGCTGTGTAGGATCGAAAAGAATTTAGATATCTCCACAATAGCATGATATTATCCACTTTGGGCCTAGACCCTCATGGCTTTGTTCTTGGACTCTCCCCAAAAGGCCTCATGCCAATGGAGATATCTTTTCTCTTATAAACCCATGATCTTTCCCATGTGTTTCCAATATGGGACTATGTTTGCAACCTTGCAACCCCAACAATCCCCCCTCAAACAAAGGACCATAGGCTTTCCACGTCCGATCCTCGACCCACCAGGTCTTCCTGCCCCTCGGTCCACCTGACCTACTAGAACTTCCTTGCTTAGTCTCAACTAGAACTTCCTGCCTGGTGTCTGGTCCTCTTGATCCGAACATAGGAGCCCTACTTTCTTTGTTCGAGGTCAATATTATACCCACATGGCTCAATCAGACCATAACTCTTGTGCACAGTCGGCGGTTAAACCTTCTGGCAGTCTAGGCTCTGATACCAATTGTAGGATCGAAAAGAATTTAGATATCTCCACAATAGCATGATATTGTCCACTTTGGGCCTAGACCCTCATGACTTTGTTCTTGGGCTCTCCCCAAAAGGCCTCATGCCAATGGAGATATCTTTTCTCTTATAAACCCATGATCTTTCCCATGTGTTTCCAATATGGGACTATGTTTGTAACCTTGCAATCCCAACAAGCTATTGCTAATGACAACCCCTCAGTATGGGTTCACCGGCAATGAAGTCTTGCCGATGAGCTAAATCAAGATGGCCATCTGCTCGGGGAGGAACCACTCAGAAGGATAAGGACCACGAACTTTATCGTGGTAAACACCCCCTTCGCCTACAATGTCATTTTGGGCCAACCGACCCTCAATGAATTCCGAACGGTCGTCTCGACCTTTTGCCAGAAGATCAAGTTCCCAGTGGAGGATCGGGTCAGAGACGTAAGAGGAGATCAGTTGGCCGCTCGGCGCTGCTACGTCGAGATGGTCAAAACGGTAGTAAAGTCCGCTCGTAAGACGCCCCGGATAGAGGTAAGTGCCATAACTGAGAAGCCTCTTACTTTAATCTATGAAGAAAAAGAAGAAGTATAGATACATCCGGGCCGAGCAGAGGCAACGACCTTCATAGCGTCCGACCTGGAGGCCGAGCTGATCAGATGCCTTAGGCAGAATCATGATGTTTTTGCATGGTCAACGCATGAGCTGCCCGGCATTTCCCCAAGCGTCGCGCAACATGAGCTCCACGTTTGACTAGATGCCCAGTCGGTGAAGTAGAGGAAGAGGGACTTTAGTGCCGAGCATAATCTAATTATCCAGGCATAGATTGAGAAGCTACTGGAGGCCGACCACATACACGAGGTTCAGTTTCCGAGCTGGCTTGCCAATGTGGTGCTGGTCTCCAAGCCAGGCAATAAATGGAGGGTCTACATCGACTTTAGGGATCTTAAGCATGCCCAAAGGACTTCTATCCCTTGCCTAGGATAGATCAGATGGTAGACTCCACGGCCGGGTGCGAGCTGATATACATGCTAGACGCATATCAGGGGTATCATCAAGTGTCGCTCGCCCGTGAAGATCAGGAGAAAGTTAGCTTCATCACTGCCGACGGTTCATACTGCTATAACGTAATACCGTTCGGCCTGAAGAACGCAGGAGCCACCTACCACAGACTGATGAACAAAGTGTTCCGACAGCAGATCGGTCGTAACATGGAGGTATATGTCGATGACATATTAATTAAATCCCTCCGAGCTGCCGATCTCTGCGTTGATATCAAGGAGACCTGCTAGACCCTCTGGGCGTACGGAATCAAGTTAAATTCTTAGAAGTCTCTGTTCGGCGCGAAGAGTGGGCGCTTCCTGGGATATATCGTCACCGAGCGAGGCATTGAGGCAAACCCTAGCAAGGTAAAGGCACTCCAGGATATG